>NW_013669184.1:61955-79754 GCF_000517525.1 Limulus polyphemus
TGTTGTCTTTTATTTTTTGTGTATTCACTGAATTGTATTGAACAAAATGGTTATGCGGCCCGCGATCGTCATCCTCTCAGTTATCTGGCCCGCTGTGAAAAAGTTTGGTGACCCCTGCTCTAGTCTATCAGTTCAAAATTAGATATGGCTATACACGAATAATACTTGTGTGACCTTAGACGAAACTTCTAAAATAAAAGTCAATAAGAAGGTTTCCAACCCTAAAATCTCTCGTAGTAGATATTTTGAAATTATCTCCTGTAGTGGACGTTTAGCAATGATCTTTTGTAGTGGATTTTTAGCAGTGATCTCTTGTAATGCCTGTTTAGTAATGATCTCCTATAGTTTGTGTTTAGCAACAATCTATTTTAGTGGGTGTTTAGCAATGATCTCTTGTAGTGGGTGTTTAGCAATGATCTCTTGTAGTAGGTGTTTACCAATGATATCTTACAGTGGATGTTTAGCAATGATCTCCTGTAGTTGGAGTTTAGCAACAAACCACTTTGGTGGGTGTTTAGCGATGATCTATTCTAGTGGGTATTTAGCAATGATCTCTTGTAGTGTATGTTTACTAATGATCTCTTGCAGTAGGTGTTTAGCAATGATCTCCTGTAGTGGTTTTTACTAATAATCTCTTGTAGTAAGTGTTTATCAATGATCTCTTGTAGTAGGTGTTTAGCAATGATCTCTTGTAGTGAGTGTCTAGCAATGATCTTTTGTAGTGACTGTTTAGCAAAGATCTCTTGTAGTGAGTGTTTAGCAGTGATCTACTCTAGTGGGTGTTTACTAATGATCTCTTATAGTGAGTGTTTAGCAATTATCTCCTGTAGTGGGTGTTTAGCAATGATCTATTCTAGTGGGTGTTTATCAATGATCTCCTACAGTGGATTGTTTTGTTTATTTGTTTTTAATTATGCACAAAGCTGCACAAGGGCTATCTGTGCTCTGCCCACCACGAGTATCGAAACCCGGTTTTTAGCGTTATAAGTCCGCAGACATACCGCTGTGCCACTGGGGGGCATCCTACAGTGAATGTTTCGCAACGATCTCTTTTAGTGGGTGTTTAGTAGTGATCTCCTGTAGTGGGTTTTTAGCAATGATCGATCTCTTGTAGTGGGTGTTTCGCAATGATCTCGTTTAGTGGTGTTTAGTAGTGATCTCTTGTAGTGGGTGTTTAGCAATGATCTCTTTTTCTACCGCCAGTAATGCAGATGTATTAAAGAAAAGTCAATTTTTAATAGTACATATTAGGTGTTTTGAATATGATGCTATCCCCCGTTTCAAAATACAATAAACATTTTGTTTTACTTAATAATTTATTATATAAACACAAAAACCCCTGATACTGGGAACAATCTCATTCATCACATGTTACAACGTCTGCTGCATCATCACCAGGAGAACAAGAGTTAAGACCTTTATATACACTCTCAAAAGTCGCATGATAAAATTTACATGCAATTTAACTTAAAGTCTTTCACGCCATCTATTAGCGACATTTTCATTTGGTTCTTCATCCTTATTTAATACTTTAAAATAATTTTAATTACATTTGGTTATCCAGTAGATTCACAAGTACTATTACCATCGATATTTGTAGGTTGTTCTAAAATAACAATTTTTATCCATTGAATCAAATGTAGTTTCATTAGTTTGATCAGTTAAAGGTGACATCTATGTTTTAATATTTTTAACATTTATTTGTGTCTAGTTATTCTGTATTCTTTCTAGTTTATCTAATATAAATGTTCCCACATTCACACGTTATTTTGTATATACCATTTTTTTCCATTAAATGAATTTTCTCTGTAGTTTTATTAGAATCTGGCTAACCTTGTTAATCGGACTATATTTCAGAAAGATATTTCGTTGTTGTTTTCCAAATGTTTGCATTATTTGATAAGATACACCAGGTATAAATGGTAATACAAGCCTTTATTTCTTAATTTTTTCAACAAATGGTTTTATTGTAATAGTTTTATCACCATCGTTTTAATTCCTTGACAGCTCCGTCAACAATATCAGGATTAAACTCTCTTTCTGCTGCTACAAATTTAATTAATAACCAGTTGTTAATATCTTCCTGTTTACAACAAAATTTTAAAATTCTCTCCACATAAGAATAAAATGCAGTGATTTTTTTAGAATCAATTTGACCTGACTTTTTGATGTGGGAACAGGTGACTGTTTATGGGTGTGTACTATGTAAATATATAGAAATTTACTTTAATTATAAAAATAAATTTAGTTCACCAATGCTGGCTCCAAACCATCCGACCGTTCCTACGCTGTAGCAGTTCAGTGAAGTGTGAACTCAGTACTAAGATATCCCATAATTTACAACCAAGCGATTCAATGAAGTGTGAACTCAGTACTAAATATCCCATGATGTACAACCAAGCGATCCAATGAAGTGTGAACTCAGTACTAAAATATCCCATGATGTACAACCAAGCGACTCAGTGAAGTGTGAACTCAGTACTAAAATATCCCATGATGTACAACCAAGCGACTCAGTGAAGTGTGAACTCAGTACTAAAATATCCCATGATGTACAACCAAGCGACTCAGTGAAGTGTGAACTCAGTACTAAAATATCCCATGATGTACAACCAAGCGATACAATGAAGTGTGAACTCAGTACTAAAATATGACAAATATAGTTTAAACCGCATAGGCGACGAAAATATCAAAATTTAATAATGGGTTAAACAATTGCCAAGTTTTTGTATTTATTTATTTAAAAAAGGATGACGTTTCAAACTAGCGTTCTTCGTCAGATCGTACAGTTTACTTTTGTAAATAAAAATATAACAAAAACTTGGCGATTGTTCAACCTATTATATAATCTTAGCTAAAAAAATATGCCAACCAAGCTGAAGTTATCATCTTTGTCATCTTCAGTTCAGTCCTTAAAAGTATGTGTATTTCAACACGAGAATAAGCAGAGAACAAAAAAAGGCCCTTTTCAATTAATCTGAACTATTGACATTGTCTTGTTGTAAATCATTTGTAATGCCTTCCTCTTTACAACAAATATAATTTTGATTTAACTTTAGTCAATAATTTTAACAGATGTTTCGCCAAAGTTAAGAGATTTTTAAGAAGCTACAAATTGGCCTTGGGCTAGATCTACAGCTCGATACACTGTGTCACCTTCTACAGCTCTGTACACTGTGTCACCTTCTACAGCTCTGTACACTGTGTCACATTCTACTGACTGATACACTGCGTCACATTTTACAGCTATGTATACAGTGTTACATTATAAGCTCGATACAATGTATCACATTCCACAACCCGGTACACTGTGTCACATTCCACAGCACGGTACACTGTGTCACATTCTACAGTTCGGTACACAGTGTTACATTCTATTGCTAGATGTACTGTGTTACATTCCACAGCACGGTACACAGTGTTACATTCTACAGCTCGATATACTGTGTTACATTCCACAGCACGGTACACAGTGTTACATTCTACAGCCCGGTACACAGTGTTACATTCTACAGCCCGGTACACTGTGTCACATTCCACATCACGGTACACAGTGTTACATTCTACAGCCCGGTACACTGTGTTACTTTCTAAATCCCGGTACACAGTGTTACATTTTTCCGCTGCTGTTCTTTAAATTTGTTTTTATTACAAGTGAGCGAACTTGTAGTAGACACAAAAGAAGTGAGTATTAAAAGTTCTAGGTGTTTTTTATTCAGATCTCTCTAGGTGTAACTACACGCCAGTTTATCATTTTTCTTATATATTTATAATTCATATATACTCGTGACAGTCACGTGTTTCTACACCTTATCTGTCGATAAGTTTATTGGATTTGTCTTTGCTATATGTATACATGTGCGCTTCATGTTATACAAAGAAGAATCCCCAACATTCCTTGACATCTCCCATAGGTCAGGGGTAACTTTAAGGACTTACAACTCTAACATTGAGGTTTCGATTCCCCCGTTTTGGACAGAGCACAAATAGCCTATTTTGTAGCTCTGCGCTGAAACAAACAAATAAAATTTCCCTAACTAGCGCAGGCTGGTGGTTAGTGTATCGAAATATGGGACACGAGAGTCTCAGGTTCGAGACGTGGTATTTCAAAACACGCCTCGCACTTTCAACTTTGGGATTCTTACAAGAGTAATCCCTGCCGACTTGTTGCCTTCATTTTGGTCGGCAGTTCAAAACGAGGGACGGCTATGCCTAAATGATAGTGATCTTTGATGTCATAATTTAACCCACAAGTGTCGTTCAGGTAGACAAACAAACAAACACTTCCTTTCCTGCATATATATATGATGTGGAATGTTAACTGTGTTCGTTTATGTGTGTGTGCACAGTACAGTACGAACAGGAGACGAGTGCTGTTTATACAGCTCTATAATAAGAACTATTAGCTTAATGTTTACTTAATTAGTAAGAAGCAGCAAATAAATGTTACACATACTCTTTCCCGCCGAGAATCCTGGTTTATGTCGCTTATTAAAACCGAAGCACAGTATATTTAAATGTATCATTAAAGCAGAAGTAGTTTTCCGTTCCATTACCAGTTCATATAACTAATAAGATGAAACCTTTTCCCCTATAGATAACTTTAAAAACCTTCTCGCTCGTTAGTAGCGTGATACGATATACTCACGTCATTCTGGCGTCATATGTTGCTAAACAAGAAATCTCTGCTCTTCCCTTTGCTGAGAGGTATTAAGCTTATTCAACGAAATAATGTAATTTAGAGATTTTCATCAAAGTGAGTTAATAATAAGATTTGTTTTGCATACAGGAGTGATTTAGACATTTTTCTAATAGTTAGGAAATAAAACGATCTTTACTTTCCAGATAGTAATAATAAAGATTTATTTCAGGCCAACGTTTCGCCATTCCGGCATCATCATCAGGGCTAGTAATAAAAGTTCTTGGAGAGTAAAGGTAGTTTTTTTTCTAACTCTCTTGCTGAAATGAATTAATTACAATCTATTAACATACAGCAATTAAATTGTACATCCAAAATTACTGGTTTGATGAACAAAAATATTTTAATGTAAGATGACGTCACGCAGACATAAGACTGAGTTATTAACTCTAGAAGTCAACAGTATCATTGCATCATGTTTTAGAATATTGTTTCATGCATGAGATGTATTATAAAAACTGTTGTTTTGGCGAAAAGAAAAACATTTCACGACACTAAGATACTTTCTCTTTCCACAAAGCGAAGATCCCAGCTCTGCATAACTTATATTATACTATCCATAATCCAACATAAATTTATTCAAATATCTAACTCCGTTCATTCAATCTGTTTACGTTTTCTGGTTCTATGATAAGTTTCTTCTCGGTATGGGAGTGGTCAAGTAGTTCTATTTTCACACTGTCATTTTTTGTATCCGTTATCTATGTAAAAAAAAAATGCCAAGTGTGTGATTTCTCATTCATTTTATGAGAAAGTGATTAATATGGTGACATGTATGAATAGTTTTTGAAACGTTTGTGAGATGTAGAAGTAATGTTAAATACAAATATGTCATTATGGAGTAAATACTAAGACTGAATGTGTTTCCTTTGGACTGTGATATAACTAAAAGTTATGATGTTTAGTATTGACATTAATAGTTTAACTATGAATAACTACACAATACTTTGTTCGGTGAATAAAACGTAATTAATTACCAAGAAAAATGTCGAGTTTCGGTTCAGAATTTCTTAAATTTTAGTCAAATACATAAAATATGTGTTCCGTTTATAATGTTGAATTGCAAGGTTTTTACAGACTAGATGAACTTTAGAAACTAAAGGTACTACCATGAGAGTTTCAATACTAATTACGTACTTTCTGGTCAGAACCATGCCTACACACAAAATGACCGACATACTTTTCCCTCGTACATGTTAATCACCTGTGACGATTCTTTCAACAATGGTTATGTATTATGTTTAACCGCTACTTCTCGTGTGTACGGTTGTACTCTGGCTAACTGCTATTTCTCGAAAGAGCTAGTACCCAGCCACAGTATAGCCGTACATACGAGAAGTAGCACCAGCCACAGTTAGCCGTACATACGAGAAGTAGCATCCAGCCAGAGTTTAGCCGTACATATGAGAAGTAGCAGCTAAATAGTACGGCCGTACACGTGTGTACGACTATACTGTGTCTGGGTACTAGCTCTCGTGTGTACGGCTATACTATGGCTGGGTTCTAGCTCTCGTGTGTACGGCTATACTGTGGCTGGATGCTAATTCTCGTGTGTACGGCTATACTGTGGCTGGATGCTAATTCTCGTGTGTACGGCTTTATTGTGGCCTAGTACTAGCTCTCGTGTGTACGGCTATACTGTGGCTGGGTACTAGCTCTCGTGTGTACGGCTATACTGTGGCTGGGTACTAGCTCTCGTGTGTACGGCTATACTGTGGCTGGATGCTAATTCTCGTGTGGACGGTTGTACTATGGCTGTTTGATAATTCCCGTGTGTACGGCTATACTGTGGCTGGATGCTAATTCTCGTGTGGACGATTGTACTATGGCTGTTTGATAATTCCCGTGTGTACGGCTGTACTCTGGTTAGCTGAAACATCTAATGTGTATGACTGTACGGCTGTATACTGGTAGGATTTACTTTTCCGGTGAGAACTTGGTAGAGTATGGTATGTTTATAAAATCAACCACAAACACGAACTTGTAACTAAAATATTACAACCTACATGGTGAGAATAAAACAACGAAATAATTTATGGTACCATTTAAGTTCTTATGTACGGATGTTTCCTTTATACCTACACCAATTCCTGTTTTGTCATTGTTTTCCGTCTTATAAAAGTTGACGTTCCACAAGAGAATCAGTGCCATTGTAAACATTATTTGTATTGATCTGTTCAATTTAACTTTCTCTAATTGGTTGTGCATTTCCCTGAGACATTTTTAACACTGAATTTACAGATTTGTGAGAGTTTTTTTGAAAGTGTGTTGTTTTTTTTAAAGAGGAAAAGTAATTACCAATTTTAATTTGGTAACTTTGTAACTCTAGCTTCTGGCACCCTTTCATGTTCCATACACCTTGATCGTGCTTTGTACGTGAGTACGGAGTTGTGGGAATTCTATTATAGTCTGTAGATAAACGTGGGAATTCTATTATAGTCTGTAGATAAACGTGGAAATTCTATTATAGTCTGTAAATAAACGTGGGAATTCTATTATAATCTGTAGATAAACGTGGAAATTCTATTATAGTCTGTAGATAAACGTGGAAATTCTATTATAGTCTGTAGATAAACGTGGGAATTCTATTATAGTCTGTAGATAAACGTGGAAATTCTATTATAGTCTGTAGATAAACGTGGGAATTCTATTATAGTCTGTAGATAAACGTGGGAATTCTATTATAGTCTGTAGATAAACGTGGGAAGACAGCTGTTCTTAGTGGGATAGAAAGAAAGAATAGGAACAGACCACTGTTGTTGATGAGTAAAACAAGTCTCGTGACGCTGCCATTCCAAGAAGAAACGTGTAATACCATAATTACTGTTATTAAAAAATGGAATCCAATCTCTGAATATCAATAATATAATGCATAACCCAACCACTTCCCTAATCGGTTAGCTGTTTTAAAAGGCTCTCAGTTGTGTAGTGTTTTTAGACTAGTCGTCTTGACGTTGTTAAAAAACAATCGATAACGTAGAAGACAGTTGTTATTGTTTTTTCATTACATGTTTTAAATCATCTCTACTGCTGTCTTATCTTTATGCAGTAATATCAACACTAATAATACAATAGCTCGTTCGTTGTTGTAACAATGTCCAAAGATGTTACTGACCAGGAACATCTACCTACCTTCACAAAATAACTATTCGTGTACCAATCGCTAAAGTTTATTTTATTACACGTTTTGATATAGACGGTTACTACTAAATTAATCATAAATTTGGGAGTAAGATTTGAATTTTTTCAGAAAAAAAACAACAACGAAAAACATATACAATTTTTAAGTTACACTATGTGTTACTTCTTTATTGGGCCTTATAAGTCCACAGTTTTCGGACTAGCAGGACCAAACTTGGCATACGGACCCGGGATGTTTCCTTATACTTATAGCGTATCCCCTTGCCAAGGGGTGCTAGGTCATCCAGGCATGATTGGATCTAAGAGTAGGTTTTCAGTCATTGAACCCGAATCTGGCATCGGATTTTGTATTCCTGCTCCCTCTCCTCAGAATTCCTGGGCGATATGCTTAAACTTGTGTTCACATCCTCACTCTTAAGGTAGCGGGACCAAACTTTGCACACGTGATAAAGTATCAGAAGCCAGTATCCTAACGGTTTTTGTTGTTTTTTATCGAGTACAAAGCCCTTGGGGTACCTATAGAAGTAACTGGGGGTAATGACGAAGCTTAATCGCTACTCTGGGGCCACTGTGAATCATGAAGAGGCCTTTAATTAAAACCTGCAGCGGAGCGCGTATATTTGATATTAGTGAATTAAATTTGTAACAAAAATAAATACATACCCGATGTTAATACATAAATTTGATAATATAGTAGCCGTTGCTTTATACTTAAAATGCGCATAAGTAACGATCCACGATGTTTATGTGCTTCGTGTGCTTGAGAAGATGTAAACAACTGCTAATTACCTATTTACTCCTTGGGGAATATGATTCATTTTTACTGAAAGAAATGCTGTGTATTACTGGACAAACAGGAACTTGTAATATATTCTGCAACTATTAACTAGTTTAATATACTCAATACCTTGTAACGCTAAGCGTAGTCTATTAACTGAATGCTGTAGTCCACCAGCGTAACTCCTATAAAGAAACTCTGTGCTTCCTTTTGGAGCATGTGCCAAAAAAGATTATCATAAAATCAACACAAATTAAAACCTACGCGTTGAGAGAAGCTATGGTAACAGACTGAAACCTTGTATGGAAAAGGGGGAGGGAAGTATACTTTTAAAACATGAGAAACGGTGAGAATTAATCTACAACAAATCAGACATAGAGTTAACCTAGATTATATCAGAGTGAGGATTAACCTAGACCAAATCAGATTGAGAATCAACTTACACCAAATCATAGTGAGAGTTAACCGACACCAAATTAGGGTGAGAATTAATTTAGACCAAATCAAAGTTAGAGCTAACTTAGACCAAATCAGAGTGAGAGTTAACCTAGGCCAAATTGGAGTGAGAATTAACCTAGACCAAAATAGTTTGAGGATTAATCTGTGCCAAATTAGAGTGAGAATTAACCTAGAGCAAATCAGAGTAAGAATTAATCTAGACGAAATTAGAGTGAGAATTTACCTAGACCAAATCAGAGTGAGAGTTAACTTAGGCCAAATTAAAATGAGAATTAATCTAGACTAAATTAGAGTGAGGGTTAAACTAGACCAAATTAGAGTGAGAGTTAACCTAAACCAACTTAGAGTGAGAATTAACCTAGACCAAATTAGAGTGAGAATAAACATAGATCAAATTAGTGTGAGAATTGATCTAGACCAAATTAGAGTGAGAATTAACCTAAAGGAAATCAGAGTGAAAATTAACCTAGACAAAAAGGTTAACTCTCACTCTAAAAACCAACTTAGAGTGAGAATTAACCTAGACCAAATTAGAGTGAGAGTTAACCTAGACCAAATTAGAATGAGAATTAACCTAAACCAAATTAGAGTGAGAATAAACCTACATCAAATTAGTGTGAGAATTGATCTAGACCTAATTAAAGTGAGAACTAACCTAGACCAAATCAAAATGAGAATTATTCTAGACCAAATTGGAGGGGCCCGGCATGGCCAGGTGGTTAGGGAGCTCGACTCGCAATCTGCGGGTCGCGGGTTCGAATCCCTATCCCAATAAACATGCTAGCCCTTTCAGCCGTGGGGGCGTTATAAAGTGACGGTCAATCCCACTATTCATTGGTAAAAGAGTAGCCAAGAGTTGGCGGTGGGTGGTGGTGATGACTAGCTGCCTTCCCTCTAGTCTTACACTGCTAGTCTTACACTGCAAAATTTGGGACGGCTAGCGCAGATAGCCCTCGTGTAGCTTTGCGCGAAAATAAAAACAACAACAACCAACTTGGAGTGAGAGTTAGTCTAAGACAAATTAAAGTGAGAATTAACCTAGACCACACCAAAGTGAGAGTTGACCTAGACCAAATTAATCTATATTAAATTGGAGTAAAATATCATTTATTAACGGTCAAATTGTAATGGAAGACTGGCAAGAATCATCGTTACCGCAATTTGCCAAACATGGAATTATATACAAAATTTGATAGTATTACGTATTACAATTTCGAATTATCTGAAACTGAGTTAAATGATACTTTAAATTTAGTATTTAAATTGTACTTTGGATTTAGCAGTTAAGTAAAAGCCGATATACAGTCAGTTCATGATATTTGCCAACAAAATTAATACACACAGTTTTCTTTTTTTCTTTTTACATTAATATGTTTTAATATATAAACAACAATACAATTTACAATAACAGTTATCACACACACACACACACACAATGATTTATATACAAAAAAATTTCAAACTTACAAGCAATATAAAGTCTTCTTTCTAGTCTGGAACTTTCTTGATGAGCGAGTTAATTACGAGTTGACGTTGGTACAATTCGCTTAACTGGAGCTAGCTTTGTCCTTCGTTATTCACCAGCCACACACACCAAGTTTCCGCCGTGAAGTTATATAATGTTTTCGTAAAAATACTAATGTCCGATGTGAATCCACTGAAATTATTTGTAATGTTCGAAATTTATAAACGTTCCTGGTCAAATAACTGAAGTTTTCCAATTAATAAGCGTTAATCACAATTGTAGTTTCCGAGGTTTATAGTATACCAACTATAGCAAACCAATAATAGATACTGTTTTGTGGCACGTCGCGTTGGTTATATTTATAGGCGTGTGGAGAGTTTCTCGAAATTTCAGTTTTACGTAACAATACTGACGCTAACACTAGCATTTACTTACACACATATATTGTTGATTCTTACATTCGAGAATCTTCTACAACTTTAGAGAATAGGCGGGAGTTTCGCAATACATATTTAAAAGTATAAGTAATGTACATTTCTAATTATAAATTTAATTTAAGCAAACATCGGTATTAAAATTAATATATAATAGTAAATCCGTCACAATAGTTTATAAATCTGAGAAACAATGTGCTTGCAGGTTGTAGATTAAATACATATGTACATATATTAGATGAATTTACACTTAACATATAAAAATATGCGTTTTACTGTGTTTAGATTGGAATGTATAATATTTGTTCGTTTCCTTTCCACAAGAGGTCGATAAACACAGCTTAAGTTTATCATCTTCGGGTATTTTGTAAAATTATGTTTCTCAAGTTTTTTTTTTCAGTTTTTATTTTCATGTCTCAGTTCTGTATATAACCATATTTATACGTAGACCATCAAGTGAATTATTGTATATATATAACCATATTTATACGCAAACCACCGAGTGAATTATTGTATATATAACCGTGTTTATACGTAGACCACCAAGTGAATTATTGTGTATATAACCATATTTATACGCAAACCACCGAGTGAATTATTGTATATATAACCGTGTTTATACGTAGACCACCAAGTGAGTTACTGTGTATATAACCATATTTATACGCAAACCACCAAGTGAATTATTGTGTATATAAATAACTGTATTTATATGCTCTCGCAGTGTTGAATCCAGTTTGTACTAGTTAAACAGCCTCCTAGCAGATTTAAAGTGTTAGTACATGGTACATTCATTCCGACATTCAGTATAATTATTACATAGCTCACCACCTTACAAACTTTTTTATTGTTTTCTTTATTTTCAAACTCTGCCCTCCCTCTCTGCCCCTAGTGGCTCAGCTGTAAGTCTGACGACTTATAATCCTAAAAACCAGATTTCAATAGCCCTTTGTATAGATTTGCGCTTAACAACAAACAAATAAGTAAAAATCAAACTTTAAGATTTTGCCTTTCACGTCTTGATTTATCTTTATGAAATCTACTTTTGTTCATTACCAACATTAGTTTCTTTAGTACTTCTATTATAATTCACTTCCTTCAATTTCGAATGTTGGTTTTATTTGTTTTTAATAGTCCAAACAGAATCCACTTCTTTTCATTTTGAACGTTAGTTTTCTTTAATATTCTTAACATAAACGACTTATGTTTTTACCGAATCTTAGTTGTTCTTTGTTGCTTTTTATGTTTTTAATATAATCCTTTTTTTTTCTATTCGAATATTAGGACTTTTTCGATAACCCTTGTTTTACTGTTCTTAGTTGGATTTAAATCATTTATCCATTTTTTCAATGTTAAGATTTTTACTTTGTCATCTTTATCAGAGTAGATGATGCGATGAACCTTTTTATGAGAACAAACTCGCATTTTATAAGTTAGAGATCTTGTTTTTCAGATTCTTTTTGTATAACTCTATTACACAACATACGTGCTACATTGTGTTATGTGTCACCATACAAAAAATAGAAGCTATTGGATTCTCATGTTAAAGGTAGAATCTTGATAACCCTGTCAATATGAGAAATATAATAATTAAATACTCTTACTAGGTCATCTTCCTGACTCCCTCCAGTCTGGCATGGCCAGGTGGTTAGGGAACTTGAATCACAATCTATGAGTCGCGGGTTCGAATCTGTGTCTCACCAAATATGCTCGCCGTTTCAGCCATGACGGTCAATCCCACTATTCGTTGGTAAAAAGAGTAGCTCAAGAGTTGACGGTGAGTGGTGAGGACTAGCTACCGTCTTTCACTGCTAAATTAGCCCACGTGTAGCTTTGCGCGAAATTCAAAACAACCTGACTCTCTCTCCTTGTTAGTATTCAATGACACAAGTTTATTTGCTTCTAATTATATACGCTTTTCTTACATGCTAGTTTTATGGTGTTTTACAGTCTCGATAACCTGCATCTGGCCTAGCTTTTGCGTTAAAAATCGAGTTTAGATTCCTGCGGTGAGCGGAGCTTAAAACAAACAAGCAAAGCAAACCTATAAAGCCATAATTTTACCCATCACTGCATAACCTGAACGTAAACTATTTTAGATGTAAAGGGTGATGTGTTTTTATCACGTGGTGAACATCCGAAGCCACAAGAGGACAGACATATCGAAAATAGCAGCATAGTGATGCAGTAGAACATGTTCTTCCTGCCGATGTTTAGAGAAGACCCGCCTGGGGGAAGTAAGTGTTTATTTTTCGTGGTCTGGTATGGCTATACTATTTATATCTCCAGCCAGACTTTATTAAACATACGTCCACCTATCGGTATAGTACCTTCATATTTCACAGAGCCACAAAAACTCACACATTTTTAACTAAATGGATAGCTGGATATTATGATAAGTTACAGCTGAATATTTGTAAGCTATATTTCAACATAGGGAAATGTGAAGATACTTAGTCTAAATACCCTTCACAGTTTTCCGAAGACAAAGTGAAAGAACTCGAAGATTTAAATGGATGGTAGTTAATATAAATGCACTAGAGAGCTACTATGATACAAAATACCATCCAAGTGCTACTCCTATTTATCATTAATGGTTATAACATAACACTAAACGTATGTTTTTCATTCTCTTACATAAGACTCTTAGAATATTTGCACACATCCTTGCATAAAAAACTAGTGACGAAACGTAAGGTTTTGAATATGTTGACTTCAGTTTATACATTTACCACTAACTTTGTCGGCGTACATGGGTATACCTGGAAAACTACCTGTCTATCTTGTTTCTAAGGCAACAAAAATTAATATTATGCTACCGTAAACAAATAATACGTAGTACTAGTAGTGTTCTTTGTGGACGTGAATAATAAATTCGTTAATTAGTCGGGAATATATATATATATATATATTTAAATCTCAAAATAGAAATTCTTCAATTAAACAATTTTACACCTCTTTCTTGGAATACATACAAATTTACATGTAATATACTTTTCAACGATATATGTAGTTCTGTCTACGCATCTCTTTTATGTCTGCCCCCAGCGGCTCGGCGATAATACTGAAGGCTCATAACGCTAAAAATCGGGTTTCGATACCCTTGGTGGGCACAACTCAGATAGCCCGTTAGGTAGCTTTGCACTTAAAAACAAAACCTATGTGCCTCCTTGTTATAATATTAAATTCATTATTTGTTTGTTTATTGAATTTCCCGTAAAGGGCCTATCTGCGCTTGCCGTCCTCAATTTGAAAATGATAGACTAGAGAAAAGACAGCTAGTCAACACCACCCACTGCCAACGCTTAGACTATTTGAAAATGATAGACTAGAGAAAAGACAGCTAGTCAACACCACCCACTGCCAACGCTTAGACTGTTCTTCACCAACGACTAATGAGGTTGATGGTCACATTATACTCCATCATGGCTGCAAGGACGAGCACGTTCGGTGACGGGATTCAAGCCCGCGACCCTCAGGTTGACAGTCGAGTGCTCTAATAACCAAGCCCTTAATTCTTGAACAGAGTAAACACTTACTGATTTCTTCACTTGCTCTTAAGCAGTCTCATCGGTTTTCGCTGACTTGTTACTTTATTCAAGGTGCGGGTAAAGAGAACATGCCAGTTTCTGAGTGCCCAAACGCCAGTCAGTCTCAGATTTCACAAATCTAGTTCTTTTTTATATTGATTGCATAACTATGTTTCATCTAGTTAATGGTGAATCGGTATGATTTTGATCTTTTTGTATGTTATAACTGGAAAAAATTTGTACGACAGTTACTCAGATTAGAATTCTGGTTGTTGTTGTTTTCCCTCGTGCGCAACATATGACTGTTCTCATAATAACTGGGGTTACCAGACGTCCCAGTAATACTGTGATCGTCCTAGTTTAGCCTTTTGTTGTTTGTTTGTTTTTGTTCTGATCATAAACAGTAAAAGTATGAAATTGTCCCGGTTTTTCAGTATTTCTGTGTGAGTTTGTTGTGTACGATCAGCCATTGTAGAGGGCTTCTTCGAATTTTAACCATAGAATGAATCATCTGATAAAAACAGATCACACGAGGGTATTTGTAAAACATGTAATCAACCAAAATCGGGGAAAATCAGCCACAGTAACTAAAAAACAGCCTATCAAAAGTCAATTTTGTTTTTACATTTGTAATTAAATTCAAAGCAAATACTGTAAGCGTTATGCAGAAACAGTTAGTGTGAAAACACATTTGTAAAACATAGGCCTAACGTTCACATCCATCGCTTAAATGGTAATAGATTTGTAGGCGGTGTTTTGGATGATCTTGGCTGATTTTTATTCACGTAAAACATAGGCCTAACGTTCACGTCCATCATTTAAATGATCATAGCTTTGTAGGCGACGTTTTGGATGATTTAGGTTGACATTCAATCATTTACATTTAAGTTATTTCACGTTATACTAATGCCCGTCACACAGTATATTATTCCCTCACTCTCTGCTGCATTTTTTAACATACATCTGTCACTGGACAGCCGTAGGAATTGAGATTTTAAGAATTGTCCAGCAGCGAAAAAAAAAATGAACTAAAAACATTTTTCTTTTGAGTAGGTTCAAGACAACTTTGACGATTTTGTTATCATTATTTTTAATTATATAAAATTTTTAGCAAATTTTGTTTTTGCAGTTTTAGAACGCGATGCAATAAACATAAGATTGTTTAGCAAATGCTAAGAAGCGCGTTATTGTAATTTAAACTGTTTTAGAGCTGTTACAGTGTCACTTTATTTGGGATAAAAATTTCACAGCTTTTCACTCTGGAAATGTGGTAGGTCTATTAACCGTTCAACTAAGTGTAACACTTGTCCGTCTTTTTCCTTTCTTTATGGTGTCATCGAATTGTAATAAGCATTCTTTTTACGTCCAAACTTTCAATTATTCTCGCAGCTGCTTAACTGTTAAAAAGTATCATGTAATGGGATTAATTTTTGTTCTGTCCCCGTTGCTGTTTGGAGAAGCAGTATATAAACTAGTAAGGTAGTAATTTAACTGAATAAATTAATATTCTATTTTATTTTACTGGATGCTGGAGTACAAAGAGAATTTTAAAAATTGCAACAGGAGACAGTTTGTTATTTTGTTTTCCAGCGCAAAGTTACACAATGGGTTATTTGCACTGTTCACCGCGGAGAATCCAACCTAGCATTTGAGCGTTTTATGTGGGTAAGAAGATAATTCCGCAATCTTTACTCATGTGCTAAAGCAACTTGCCTTTTGAAGTTTTTTTTCAATCTTAACACTATTAGAATAACTTAACAATTATTTTAACACCTGAAATTTAGAGCTTATTAAAAAAAAATCCAAAACACGCAGCTTGGGCGGGTGTGGCTCAGTGGTTAGCGTGACCGAATTGTGAATCAAAGGCTTCGTAATTCACGGCCTGTTTCCGCAAAAACGCGCTCGTTAACTTGGGCCATGGATGTGATTTAAGAGTGAAGATCAAATCCCACTATTCGATTTACAGTAACCCAAGAATTGGCAGTGTATGCTGTTGACTGTTGCTTTCCCTTTAGACCATGAGTTCAAAATTAGGACCGGCTATCCGCAGATAACCTTTTGTGTAGCTTTGCGTGAAATTCTCAAACAAGGAAATGACAACAACATCGACGTTCAAGTCTTGGGCTCCTCTTTACCAACCAATAGTGGGATTGACCGTCGCATTATAAAGCCCCCATGGCTAAAAGGGGGAGTATGTTCAATGATGGATTCCGTGACACGCAGAGTGCTAGTCGAGCGCCATAACCACCAGGCCGAACTCTTTGTTCAAATCCGTTCTAACAAATAAAACTTATAATTTTCACGAAAATTTTAGATCATTGGTTTAATAAGGGTAGCTTTATAAATTTGTTCCGGTCATCAGACTAAATATCTTGCACATATACAATTATATGTATATTCCTTTACTAGCAGTAGTTTTCGGCGGATTGCTAAGTTAGGAAAATAAACCCCGGAAGATTATTTATGAATAAAGTAGTTCGTTACTGTGCACTTACACGAAAGTATTGTTGCGTCAGCGAGGTCTAGTGACTATTATCATACCACTCCTTCTCTCGAACCTTCGAGAGATTACTAGATATAGGGTAGTATGGTATATATAAGATGGTCACAACGTGACGCAATAATGTGTGTGTAGGTAGTGAGTAGTTGAACTGCAGTATTGTTGAAGTTAACGTCGTTATTATAGTTTGTTATAGCGCGACTGTTGAAAATAAGTGTATCGTAAAGTTGTATTCGGAAAGAATAAACCAGTTTTATTAAGTAAGGACTTGTGTCGCTAAAGTTTCGTCGGAACGAAGTTACGGAAAATCAATTAACAAACGGAGACGTAACAGTATGTAAAGTAGAACTAAAAGAAAGCTTCACTGTTGAGCACGTAAACAGGAAACACTGTTTTTAATATTAGGTTAACGTTATACCGAAAGGACGCTTCACTGCTGAGCACGTAAACAGGAAACACTGTTTTTAATATTAGGTTAACGTTATACCGAAAGGACGCTTCACTGCTGAGCACGAAACACAAAACATTGTTTTTAATATTAGGTTAACGTTATATCGAAAGGACGCTTCACTGTTGAGCACGTAAACAGGAAACACTGTTTTTAATATTAGGTTAACGTTATACCGAAAGGACGCTTCACTGCTGAGCACGTAAACACGAAACATTGTTTTTAATATTAGGTTAACGTTATACCGAAAGAAAGCTTCACTGCTGAGCACGTAAACAGGAAACATTGTTTTTAATATTAGGTTAACGTTATACCGAACTAAAGCTTCACTGCTGAGCACGTAAA
>NW_013669184.1:80614-86049 GCF_000517525.1 Limulus polyphemus
CTATTTAGGCCTATCTTATGGCCTTACATGTTTCAACGTTGTAACGTCGAAACATGTAGAGTCGTCAACTTTTTGAAGGCCATAAGATAGGCCTAAATAGAATGTTTTTAATTGTGTACCAGTTTAACATTAAATATTATTTATGATTTTAACGAAACACTGTTTTTAATATTAGGTTAACGTTATACCGAAAGGACGCTTCACTGCTGAGCACGTAAACACGAAACATTGTTTTTAATATTAGGTTAACGTTATACCGAACTTCGAAATATGTTCGAAGTTCTGTAAATCAATAAATTATTTAATGGTAAGTCTTAAGTTTTAATTACATTAAAAAATGGAGTTTCCTATTAAAGAAGACGGTTTCCTAAATCATTCTGTTCTCCAACAGGAATAAGAAATTACATTGCGCACAACAAGTATTTGTTGTATGTGTCTTGGGGATTGTGATTGGTAAGTTCATTTCCTGTCACAGTGAGTGAACTTACCCTGTGCTAAGTCTAGAGTGAAAATATATTGTTATAATGATTTCTGTTGTTGGGCGGCTGTTTTGGATTATTCGTCGAAAAATAAATATATAGAGCAAAGCCCAGGCCAGTTAATGATGCTAAAAGCGTTTTATTCTTAAACTTCAAATTACAAATCACCTAGCGCGCCTAACTCACAAATAAACTTACAGAATTTCCCTCTTAATCGTTCGAATAACTGGAGAAGCAGGATAATTCTTCCAGAATAACTTTTCTAACACTAAACTCTTAAACTCACTGAATAGTCATTAAGCTCTCTAACTGCTCAGGCCTGGCATGCCCTAGTGATTAGTTCGCTCGACTCGCAATCTATGGGTCGCAGGTTCGAATTCCCGTCATGTCGAACGTTCTCGCCCTTTCAGCCGTGGAGACGTTATAATGGCAAAATTGTGGGCTGCTGACTAGCTGTTTATGACTGCTAAATTAGGGATGGTTAGCACAGATATCTTTCATGAAGCTTTGTGCGAAATTCCAAACAAATCAAATATTTAACTGCTTACTGATATTTATGAATAAATAGGGAAAAAAAATAATTAATGGAAAATAGGGATCATTGGAAAATTGAAACTACTTTGTTAATTAAACGAATCACAATGTTAACCAAAGTAGGGATTGAAAATCGTTTTAAAATCTGTCCGATTTGTATCACTTTACTTGTTTGTGTACTTTTCATTACAGCATTTATTTTGTTTTGGATACTTCTTAAAGCAATTCTACGAATATCCAACGATCCCTACTTCCCATTAAAATTTTAATTTTGTTTTCGTATTTGTTTGTTCAGTTTTATATGTTAGTGGAGTGGGCACAACATCTATATACTTTCAATATAGTCATATCCCAGATAGCTATAACTTTTACAAGAATTAAAATCACAAATTTATATAATGTAATCCTTACTTTGGCCTACAAATAAGTGTATAAAGCTGCCACAGTAGGGTTTAAATTTTGTAAATTTGTGATTGTGATTTTAATTCTTGTTTCATTACTTTTTGTAGCAGAATCCCCGCTTCATTTTAAAATTCATAATTTTTAATACTCTTGTTTGTTTACTTTTTATGTTATATCTGTATATAGTATATACTTTACCTTTAGAAACTGTCGCGTGTCTATCCATCGGTATGTAGTGCCATGTGTTGGATTGAATTAGATTGAAAATATATTTAAGTACGTGTATGATATATTTACCATTTATAAAAAAAATCTGTATATATTTATCGGAATACCAAAAGCGGATACCCACTTACCAGTCAAGTAGGCTGGAGAAATCTTGTAGCGATACACCGAGCCATCTAGGGGTTAACCCCGCTGACGTTTTCAGGTATATAGGTAGGTAGCAGACGAAAAAGCTGCTGTTTTAGACATTTTTGGATTGTTATAACGAAAATGTTGGCAACTTTTCCTTTGCATGTTATTAGTATATACTTTCATAATATATCGTAATGAATACTTTGAATGGTCAGTTTTTCATTTAGGAATTAAATAGGGTGGTTTTTCGGTGCGTGATATATTTGGTATCCTTGCCGATCCCTACAATTAAATACTACCGTACTTAATAATAATGTGTCATCTTATCTAGATGTTAGACGATTATTACATCATTATTGTTAGAAGCTCCCTAAGTTATAACATTGGAAATATAGCATATAACAATACAAGATTTTAATTTAATAAAACACAAAAAGCCCACAAAGATATTTTAGAGCACTTTCTACGAGCTTGTAGATTTTTTTTAAATTTTGAAACTGCACATTGTAAGACTTGATTGTGTGTAATTCTCACATTTAGGAAAATGCTTCTTTCTTAACACATCTCTTTAATTCGTATGAAACAAGGTCATTCATAGTGTTGGTTCCTAGTTCTAATATTTCAAATCCAAACATATTCTACATTGATAGGCTTAGGTTGTTTTCTGTGTTACGAGAGGCCACAAGCATTATCATAAGTAATGTTATATTTCTCTCCATTCTTCCGATCAATATGTTATAGAAATTGATTCCCGATAAAAGAGGTATAAAAGGTTAAAAAGCATTGTTCACCATCTAAAGAAGTCATTGTATATGATTATAGAATGCCATCAAAATTTATTCATTTTTGGCGCAATGAGAGAACGCGTATATCAAGGTTACATACACGTGGACTTCATCTTGTCATAACATTCTAGAGTCAAGACTGGCTTTTATTAAGGATGACGTCATACAACCTATACAGTAGAATTACCAAGGTTGCACTTCTAACGAGTTTTGTGCGAATCCAAAATAAAAGTCACTTTTTTTTTCTGAAACACTGTAAGTTATTTTTTTAAGTTGTTAAGATAAAATCCGCAATACAATTACCTGTCAATAATTCTCTGCCTATTGTCACAATAAGTAATTACTTCCCAATAATTCTCTGTCTATTGTCACAATAAGTAATTACTTCCCAATGATTCTCTGTCTATTGTCACAATAAGTAATTACTTCCCAATGATTCTCTGTTTATTGTCACAATAAGTAATTACTTCCCAATGATTCTCTGTCTATTGTCACAATAAGTAATTACTTCCCAATGATTATCTGTCTATTGTCACAATAAGTAATTACTTCCCAATGATTCTCTGTCTATTGTCACAATAAGTAATTACTTCCCAATGATTCTCTGTCTATTGTCACAATAAGTAATTACTTCCCAATAATCCTCTGTCTATTGTCACAATAAGTAATTACTTCCCAATGATTCTCTGTCTATTGTCACAATAAGTAATTACTTCTCAATGATTCTCTGTCTATTGTCACAATAAGTAATTACTTCTCAATGATTCTCTGTCTATTTATACCGGAAATTAACAAACTAGCAGATACTTAACAAATTGGTGTCAGAGAGTGGGACTGAAAAGAAAAAAAAAGAAGATGGGAACGAAAAGTGGCAAATCAAACTACAGCTTAGCAGATTTGATGGTAGCAATACAAGAACAGCAAAAGAAACAAGAAGAGAGATTACAGCAGTGGCAAGAAAACCTGCAACAGTGGCAGCTCGAACAGCAACATAAACAAGAAGAGAGATTACAGCAGTTGTTGGAGGAACAAGAAAAGAAACACGAAGAACCAGAAAATAAACAAGAAGAGAGACTAAAGCAGTGGTTGGAGGAAAAAGAAAAGAATCAAGCAGAGAGGCTACAGCAGTGGTTGGAGGAAAAAGAAAATAAACAAGAAGAGAGACTACAGCAGTGGCAGGAAAACCAGCACCAGTGGCAACTGGAACAAGAAATGAAACAAGAAGAACAAGAAAAGAAACAGGATGAAAGACACCAACAGTTGAGAGAAAGCCAGCACACACAAATGGAAAGGATTAGTAAATTTCGAAGTGAATTCAATACGTTAAAGGATGATTAACTGTCTTTTACACAAGGAGGGTATATTAGACATGGACCTAATCAGCCCTAGACAACGGGAAGCCCCTTCCAGACCCCGCAGATAAACCCTAATGCAGACATCTTCAGTCCTGTCAGACGTCACATTCCAGACATGAGTGTCAGCAATAGGGATGGTCTAGTACAACGGAAGCCACAGGATTTCGATGGGAAGGCACCGTGGGAAGCATATAGAGCACAATTTGAGCTACTGGTAGAAATGAATGGATGGACAGAGGAGCAGAAAGCAGTGCACCTGGCAACGAGCCTGAAGGGACAACCACTAGAAATACTTGAACAGTTGTCAGCAGACGACAGGCACAACTATAGAGGACTGGTAGCTGCTCTAGAGCTCAGGTATGGACCTCAAAATCAGTCCAAAGTCTACAGGACTAGGTTTAAGACAAGAGTCCATGTTAAAGGGGAGAGCATGCAAGAGCTGTCACAGTATTTGGAAAGTATGGCACACAAAGCCTACCCAACTGCACCACCTGATGTCCTCAAGCTGTTGCTGAGGGATTAGCTTGTAGACGCCTTGAACAGTACACAACTGAAGATACAAGTAAAGTAAGCACACCCCTCAACTATACAAGATGCAATGGCCAGAGCTCTTAAATTCGAATCCCACGTTAAGTCCAGCACAGAGGTAACAAGGTTGGTACAGTCATCAGGATTCAAGTCCAGAAAAGGGTAGCTTTCAGAGAAGTTTGAAGGACTTTGCTGGCACTGTAACAAACCTGGGCACAAGAGAGCTCAATACCGGCAACTTCAACACAGGGAAGATGCCATGGCAGGAAAGGCTGCTACACAGAAGGGTTGTTGGAACTGTGGAGATCAAGGATATATGAGGAGCCAGTGTAAGAAGAATACTATCAGTATGTGAACCTCGGGGAAACCAGTAGGGGCTGGTGCTGACGGATGCCCACCAACCCCCATCATGAAAGTCCCAACAGCTAAGTGTAAAATGGCAAGCATACATAGTGTATATGTGACGAGAAAGCTGGATGGCCAAAAGTGCAACTTTGTCATAGATTCTGCATCTTAGCAAACCCTTGTGAGTATCAAGGTGCTAGATCACAAAGAAGTACCAGAAGCCATACAGAATGCAAGGTTGTGGGGACCAGTGTGGGTAACTGTTGAGCTCATGGGCATAAAGGACAGACACAAAGTATACTTGACCGACATTGAAGACCAATGCATATTAGGGTTGGACTACTTACTACCGAGGAAATGTGTGTAGTTAACTTTGATAAAATGACGTTTGAGAACAACAAAGGGCAAATTCTGGTAAGTGTTAAAAGAGAGGTTGAACTAACCAGGTGTCATCAAGCTGAAATCAAAGTGATTGAAGGAGTTGACGATGGTGAAGTAGAACCAAATATAGATATTAAAGCGGAACAGGAGAAAGACCAAGATTTGAACCTAATAATTGAATTCCTACAAGTAAGTGTTCTGTGCCCTGCTTGGGAGAAGGTTTTTTAGCTTAAGCCCTGTTACAAAGAACTATTGGGCACAATGGGACC
>NW_013669184.1:87049-88169 GCF_000517525.1 Limulus polyphemus
AGAAAGGTTATTGGAACTGTGGAGAGCAAGGGCATATGAGGAGCCAGTGTAAGAAGAATACTACCAAAATGTCAGCTTCAAGAAACCAGTAGTGGTTGGTGCTGAGGGACGCCCACCAACCCCTATTGTGAAAGTCCCAACAGCTAAGTGTAAAATGGCAAGCACACATAGTGTCTACGTAACTGGAAAGCTGGATGGCCAAAAGTGCAACTTTGTCATATATTCTGCATTTCAGCAAACCCTTGTGAGTATCAAGGTGCTAGATTACAAAGGAGTACCAGAAGCCATATAGAAGCTCTGTGGTGTGACAGGACATTATGCAAGGTTGTGGGGACCAGTGTGGGTAATTGAGCTCATGGGCATAAAGGACAGACACAGAGTATATTTGGCTGACATTGAAGATCAATGTATATTCGGGTTGGACTACTTACTACCGAGAAAGTTTGTAGTTAACTTTGATAAAATGACGTTTGGGAACAACAAAGGCCAAATTTCAGTAAGTGTTAAAAGGGAGAGTGAACTAACCAGGTACCATCAAGCTGAAGTCAAAGTGACTGAAGGAGTTAATGATGGTGAAGTGGAACCAGGTATAGATATTAAAGCAGAGCAAGAGAAAGATCAAGATTTGAAGCCAATAATTGATTTCTTACAAATAAATGTTTTGCACCCTGCTTGTGAGAAGGTGTCTAGCTTAAGTCCTGTGACAAAGAACTATTTGGCACAATGGCACCTGTTGAGCTTGAAGATGGTATTCTCCTCCGGAGATGAGAAACTGCAGATGGGAAAGTGACGACCTGACAAAGAGTTATACCGAGAAAGTTACGAAAAGTTGTGCTGCGTCAATACCATGATAGTTTAACAGGAAGAAATATTGGAGTTAACAAGACATTGAGTCACTTACGACAGAGATTTTACTGGATAGGTATGAGGCAATATGTGGAAGAATGGTGCAGGACCTGCAGTACATGTTTTGCTAAAAGGGGACCCAAGCATAAGGGACGTACTCTTATGAAGTTATATCAAGTTGGTGTACCAATGGAAAGAGTTTCCAGTGGACCTGATAACAGGATGCCCACCTTACGAAGAGTTGCCTGAAAATGTGCCAGAGTTCGTGAAAGTG
>NW_013669184.1:89105-92491 GCF_000517525.1 Limulus polyphemus
GTGTGTGAATCACTGTAATTTATAGCATGTGTTATAAAGGTTGTTAAGTATAAAGTGACTGGAAATTCTGTGTGTTACATAGTTGTATCGAGAAAGAATAAACTAGTTTTAATTTAAAAGGACTTATATCGCAGAAGTTCCTCGGAAAGAATTTATACCGGAAATTAACAAACGAGCAGATACGTAACAATATTGTGGAAATAAGTGATTATCTTTCAAGGATTCTCTGTCTAATGCAGTAGCGTGCAGAGGCGAAAGGTGCCGGGGCCCCGGGCATCCAACGCATAGAGTCGGATCGAATAGTAGAACCCTTTCCGCCCTTCCCCAAGATCTTAGGTACAAGGCCCCAGGCATCATTGAACCTCTTCACGCCACTGGTCTAATGGCATACTATTCTGTGGAAATAAGTAATTATCTGTCAATGATTCCCTGTTTTATGGCGTAGAATTCTTTGAGAATAAGTGATTATCTGTCAATGATTCCCTGTCTAAAGATGTAATATACTGTGGAAATAAGTAATTCCTGTCAATCATTCTCTGTTGAATGGCGTAGTATACTGTGAGAATAAGTAATTATCTGTCAATGATTCCCTGTTTTATGGCGTAGAATTCTTTGAGAATAAGTAATTACCTATCAATGATTCCCTGTCTAAAGATGTAATATACTGTGGAAATAAGTAATTCCTGTCAATCATTCTCTGTCGAATGGCGTAATATACTGTAAGAATAAGTAATTACCGGTCAATGATTCACTATCTAATGGCGTAGTATTCTGTGAGAATAACTAACTGCTTGTCAGTGATTCTCTGTCTGATAGCGTTGTATTCTGTGAGAATAAGTAATTACCTATTAACGATTCTCTCTCTAATGGCGTAGTATATATACTGTGTAAATAAGTAATTATCTCTCAATGATTCTCTATTTAACGACGTAACATACTGTGGAAATAAGTGATTATTTGTCAACGACTGTCTGTTTAATGGCGTAGTATACTGTGTAAATAAGTAATTACCTATCAACGATTCTCTGCCTAATGGCGTAGCATACTGTGGGAATAAGTAATTATCAGTCAATGATTCTCTGTCTAATGTAGTAACTAAGCTGTCACGTTAATGTATTTATTTTTAATGTTAAGCATCACAATTGATTCAGTTGATACTGAGATTTATTGTTTCCTTAGTAATCTTGGAGCAATTTTTTTAAATTTGAGAACTGCTGAAATACTGTAGTTCCTTTTATATATCTATGTATATTGTTGTTTACTTTATACTGTTACGTCTCTGGTCGTTTGTTAATTTTTCGTAGAAATTTTTTCCGAGAAACTTCAGCGATACAAGTCCTTTTGTTAAATAAAACTATTTTATTCTTTCTCAATTCAACTTTGCAATACACTTAATTTCCACAGTCAATTTAACTTAAACACACGCTATAATTCACAACGAACGATTCACGCACTTTACTTACTACCGCGCTTGACTCAATTGTCCGTCTCTGTCTGTCTGCAATTATCTATCTCTATCTATCTATCTAAGTCGTCACTTCTCGCCGGTCTTATATATACAAAATAGAGGGCGTCTCGAGCCTTCAGGAACCTTCTAGATACTCATTACGTGTTACCAGAGTCACGTGACTTCTGCTGTCGTAACAATACATTTGATCACTTAGTGCTATTGTTGATGCCTTGTTTCACTGGTCAAGTGCTAGTACTTTGATGCAGAATTTTGAAGTGTCTGTTCAGGCTAGCTTTCCAGAGAACACCATCACAACGCTTAGTTTAAAGTGACTAGTAGCCTACGATAGGTCACTGTCAACAATGTAAGTGAAATTTAGTAAAACATTCTGTAAACTTCTTGTGTATGAAATAGTAATATACAATAAGCACGAAGAACAGTTGCAGCTGAAAATATCGAAATTACTGTCGTTAGAAAAACACTTGTCTTCTCTAGTCTCTTCCGACAAGAAGGTGAGTTCTGTACAAGTGGTTTTAAACCCGTGATCAGTGTTGAAAGAAACAGATATTTGAAACCGTCGGTACTTGGTGAAACTCCATAATTACAGAATTGAGGAAAAACAAGACAATTGTACGATTCACAAATACATCATTTATTACGACCATAGTTTCGCCAATAAAGACATCATCAGATGCAGACTGAAATGTTTTGTTGCAGGGTTTTTCTATATATGTTTAAACAAAGAACCGGAAGTGACCTTGACATTCACCTGTAGACAAGTGGGTTAAGAATTGGGAGGAGCTTAATTTGGTTTGGTTGTTTAAGACTTTTTCTGGGTTTGTTTTTATACATTTATTTATTTATAAAATTGTGTTTAGTTTCAATAAGGTGGAATACAACGGTTTAATTCATTTTCCTTAATTTCCAGTTTCTAGAATGTTCTTTAATTATCGTTTCTATGGAACGTCCTGTTTGACATATATATACACTATTGCAGTCTTGACCTTGGATAATTGAGCATGTGCAGTGAGAACAGGAGAGAAGAGGTGCACCACCTGAAACAGCATCTACAGGTGTACTAAATCTAATGTCAAAGTAAATAGTTTTATCAGCCAGAAGTATTTACCATATCAAAAACTCGGTGCTAACAGAATTGGCTCATTGTTTTTTGTTACAATTTGTAAGCCGTTGGGAATAGCAATGTGTTTAACCAGCTAGCACAACGCATGGGGCTGAGAGTAAGGAATCCTGATTAGTTTTTGTTTGATTGGCTTGTTTAAAGTAAAGCACAAAGCTATACAATGGGCTATTGTGGTCTGCCCACGACAGGTATCGAAACCCGGTTTCTAGCGTTGTAAGTCCGCAGACATACCGCTGTGCCAATGGGGGAGGGGGCACCAGATTAGCTATTTCAGCAATGTGAGGGGCGTGGGGAGAAAATATTTTTTTACAAGCTCTAGATTTAGTTGTAGTTCACATAACGTTATTTATATATTATTTTGTATTTGTTGTAAAATAAATATATATATATATATATATGTTAGAGAAACAAGAAATTTCCGTTTAAGAATAAATCACATGTCAAAATGAAAATAATAACACATTATCTGTTAACAAACACATTAATAAATGTATTATGGAAAAAATATCATACTTTAAAAGGGCCGTTTTTCCAAATATTTCCATTTTGGTATTCTTGTGAAAAAATAAGAAATAATTTTATGAAAATTACTTTATTAATATATAAAACCACATTAAATGTTACATAGTTTAATACACAGAGGGAGTTTAAAACATAAAGTTGTAAGGTCAAACAACGTAAGAAGTTGTGTCGGCTAACAATACGAAGAATTAAATTGTGGTGGAATGCTACAAGTTCTTCAAATACCTATAAAATGATAGGTTTCTTTTTTGTGAGTGTAAAGCACTTAAATAC
>NW_013669184.1:93383-100120 GCF_000517525.1 Limulus polyphemus
TCGAAACGTTGTACATTTGCTGTTATATTAAAGTTTTTCTTCATTACCCATTCAAGCCGTCTCCAGCCATTATTACACACTTTATATTACTGTAACTACCTCTTGCTTGACTCCATTATCTGTCTCTATATCTATCTATCTGCAATTATATCTCCGCTTTATTTGCCGGGCTTATGTACTAAAAAAGAGGGCGTCTGGAAAAGACTAGAGTTGCCAGGACAATTCAAGATCTCTGAGAATCTCATCACGTGTTACCAGCGTCACGTGACTTCCGCTGTCGTAACAGATAGTTCGGGGGATATTTTTGGTAAGTTAAGGAAGCGTTCAACTTCAAAGGTTTTTATGGATGGTTCGGGAGGAGTATATACTGGGCTAAAATCTGAAATCAATCATTTAGCAAAAAAAAACGACCACAACAAGTTGTAGTTGTTTCATGACCGCCCCCAAATCGAAGTATTGAATATGTAACATGTTTTCTTTGTTACTGTCTATGTGGTTTATGATAATTATATCATTGTTATTCAATTATACTTCTGATATAAATATTATTTATACAAGTTACATTTCACTTATATAAAACCTTATGTTGGACATCTTTAATTGTGCGATATCAAATGATTATTGAAGTACGTGTATCAATTATTTGCGTTAGTGCTTTATTCTTATCAGAACGTGTCGTGGAAACGAAACACCCACAAACTGAAATTCTATTCTATTTTGTAGTAATTCGGTTTGTGACTTTTAGTACACAGTCAAAACTCGTTCGGGGCTTTTACCTGCGATTTAATGGGAGATTATTCTATTCACTGGTTTGTGTTGCTAATGATTATCGCCATTTTATGGTTGTTGTAGATCTGTTAAATATATTTCGTATATTCAACTGTAAATTGTCGTACCTTGATAACTAATGTGGAGAAAACAGTGTATATCCGGGGGGGGGGGGCATCAACCTTCAGATCATCCGCTAGGAGCTGGATAAGAAAGTCAAATTTTGTTGTCTTGACTGACTTGAATCCATGGCCGTAAGTCTGAGAAAAGTATTGCTCATTTGAGTCATTATGTGATATCTTTTGAAATTATGTCTTGCATTTGTTTAGCGTTTTGGGGATTACAATCCGTTTCATAGGTAGACGTCAAGTACTGGAGAATGGGGTTGTTGAATAAGTTCTTAAATTTTTGATTACTTCAGTAGGCTTGCGCCTGTGGCTTTAAGCAATGGATATTCCAATGTTGAGAGTATCAGATCCACTGTTATGTAAAAAATCCACTGTTGTTTTTTTAGTCAGTATAGATATTCCTCGATAAGGTTAGAAGCTCCCATTTTCCCTCTCTGTGGTTTAGAATCTGAGAAAGTGATATTGACGTTGTCTGCCATCTGTTTAGCTCTGTATCATTCTGCTATTCTAGTTCAGATATCACTGGTTTGACTTGAACAGACTCAGTCCATACATTCTTGGAGAGTTTTTGAGACCACATTGCACAGTTTTAGAAGATTACTTAATATTGCCAGATCGTCTTTTCTAAAGTACCACACTTGTCAACACGGCTAGGCGGCCAGTGAGATTGGCCGCCTAGGGATTGGTAATATGCCGGATGGTGTTGATTCGTCCTTGTTTGTCACATGTTGTGGAAAAGATCATACTGTTTTGCGATATTTCAATGAGGTTATGTAATTTTTGAGGCCCGGCAAGGCCAGGTGGTTAGGGCACTCGACTCGCAATCTGCGGGTTTGAATCCCCGTCCCACCAAACATGCTCTCCCTTTCAGCAGTGGGGGCGTTATAATGTGACGGTCAATCCCACTATTTAATATTATGTGTATTGATTTTTCTTTTTCTTTTTACTCTTTCATTTCATACATAATATAGGGGTTGGCTCCCAACGACACTGATTATATAGCGTACAAAGCATTGAGTATCTACATGTTACAGTCATCTAATGTTCATCCAGATATTTGTAAGAAAGCTAAATTCAAGGGGTAGTGATAACATCGTTTATACTAGAATTATTATGTTTTTAGCTTACGTAAACATATAAGAAACAAATCCACTTCTCACTACCCACACGACATTCACAGTACCTTATTTAGTATTCTAAAACAGGTTTGGGTGCAATATACCAAGCCGTTCTTGTTGTAGGCAAGAGAAGAAGAATAAGGGGAAGAAGAATTATAAAGGGCCATCTTGAGCGGATTTTTTTTTCCTTGTAAGTCTAACATGCGTGTTTTTTTGTGCATTGTTATATGTGTACAGCCTTAGCAGTCAATAGTAAAGGTTATAAAGTATTGGAACTGAATATTTACTGTTTAAGGTGCTTTTTGCCTGCCGGCCGAGCTCTTCATGCAGGTCGCGGGTTCGAATCCCCGTTCCATCAAACATCTCGCCCTTTCAGCTGTGAGGGCGTTTTAAGTGACAGTCAATCCCACTATTCGTTGGTAAAAGAGTAGTCCAAGAGTTGGCGGTGGGTGGTGATGACTAGGTGCCTCTAGTCTTACACTGCTAAATTAGAGACGGCTAGCGCAGATAGCCCTCGTGTAGCTTTGCGCGAAATTCAAAACAAACAAACAAATATAATTTTTGCACAATGCCTAATAAATTTCCTTCAATACAGCTGTCAGCGATGCCCAAACATAATTGATGGGCAAAACAATCTATAAAGTACGGTTATGGACATATGTTTTTCACCCGCGCGTGGAGAACCCTCATATAATTGTCCACCGCAGCGACCAACCGTTGTAGTCTTGTCGACGCAAGTTTTTTAACAAATCATATAGGTTCAGCAAATCTTTCCGCATCACCCTTTGCAGCGTGTGCTCTTGGTTTAGCAATGCGTCTACCGATGCATCTTCTGTTCTCAAAACGAACCGAAATCGTTGGTATCGTTTACTGTTGTCAGACATCTTGTATGGATAGATGGTGAAGAATTTGGCTTCTTTGCTTTCGGAGGTGATGACTTACCAATTTTTACACCTGTATGAATAATTTGGTTTTGAGAGAAACGTGAGGTGTAGCGTATAACAAATGTATTTTTGGGGATTTACATAAGGTCTTCATTCTAACGTGCCCCTCATGGTACAGTGGTATGTCTGCAGAATTAAAACGCTAAAAACTGGGTTTCGATAGCCCATTATTTAACTTTGTGCATAATTAGAAACAAACATTCTAACGTGCAATGATATTCGAGACTTCTAGAAATTCACCTAACCTAACCTAACCTAATCTTTCTTATGCCAACGAAAAGGTAGTTGCAAGCATGCTAGAGTGTTTGTAGTATCCAATAGGAGTAGATTATTAGTGGTGAGTAAAGGACCATACACCAAAACCAAGCAGAAGAGGTTGTATTATGCGTTATGCCATTCTATAGCTCTTTCCTTTGCAGCTCTAAAAGCCCTTTTTTTCACAACATCCAACTGGATATCAATAGCCCCGAATGTAGTCGCTTCACTTACTCAATAACAATTACTTTTCGCATTGTTTGAAATTCTATGGTTGGTCTTAATTGCTTTTGCTACATTCGAGAGAGTTCTGTCTGGAAAATACGATTTTATTTATAGTTTTGAAATATACCACCCCCGGCTGAGGGCCTATAACGCTAAAATTTGGGTTCCGCTACCTTAGATGGGCATAGCACAAATAGCCTATTGTGTAGCTTTTCGCTCAACAACAAAAAAACAGGTGAGAACATTCATCATGCAAGACTTAAAAACTGTCTTGTGTGTGATTAGTCATCTCAATGAAATTAATTGTTTCATGCTTCAATTATGTTTATTGTGTTAATAGCTGATCATTGATTTTTATTTTATTTTTAAAAAGCAAAATAAATAAAAATTGTAAAAAAATTAGGTGACCCCTGTTCATACACGGCATAACGTCATTTGTTCATTCAAATCCATAAACAGCACAAGGTTGAGTTTTACATATTGCATACAAGCAAAAGCACCCGTCCCCAGTGAATATAAAAGCTTAAGTTAATCTATCAATTCAAATTACTTCATTAACTTTAAAAAGGTTAATTGTGTTGTACTCTTGGTTTCACTCAGAGCTAAAGCTCTGAGATACTTATACTGCCCACGGTGAAAACTCATTGTTGAACATTTCAGTCTCGCTAAGAGCCACTCAACAATAGCATACGGTAAATCTACATTTGTTTTCTTTACGTTGTCACATTTTGAAATGTGAATGATAGTGTAATTAGTTCCTAACAATTTAGTGTAGAATATTCTACTTGCGAAATAAAATTTGTCATCATCATTATTCATGCCTGTTCTCCCGTCATTTCAAAAGTGAATGTTGAGCGTTGCCCATGTGCACAGCTTTTCATACGATAGACAGTCAATCTAGCGCTCCCACAGACAACACAGTTCGCAATATGTATAAGTCCTGGCTGTTTGAGTTCGTATTACGCATGCTTAGTAGATACAAGAGCATAATGACCTTGAAAGAAGGAAAATATAAATAAACGTGCCTATATTATAATAGGGAGACGTTTTTATTACCTTCCCAATCGCATGTATCGGAGTTCCTAATAATAAAAAAAAGTAAAACAAAACGCACGTTTCTCTCTTAAACTCTTCATGCTAATAAATAAAAAAGTTATTGTCAGTTTTGTTGATATTTTATACACAGAAATTTGGATTGATACACATATATTAAAATATAGGACAACTTAGAAAGGCGACAAGTAAGTTTGTGTTGGCAGACTGCATGCAGGATTTGTACTGCGTAATACCGGGCCTTTGGGCCATAACGTACTGACTCAACGCGTTCTCGAAATATCTAGTAAGACTTTTGTGCTTTACGGTCATATGCATGTTTTTGTTGAGCTGTTATTCAGTATATTACAATTAATTCACATCTTTTTCTGCTGTTTTTTGACTTGGATATTTTTAAATAAAATATTTGTAGGAAATATTTCCATTTAATACACATTTATGTTTTATATATATTCGTATCAGTTATGATACACCATTTTTAATACTCCCTGGGGGCCCATTGGCTAGCTGTCGGACTGTAGCACCGTATTATGGATGGCGTGAGTGGTTATAAGAGTGTCAGTCAAATTCCACTATTCTATCTGACTAGTGCTACCAACACTCGCCCATTGACGCATCCGGGTCCGTTCTCGCACATTAGTAAAATGTCCCCGAACAGAGGTAAGTGTACGGATTAACAACGCTGAAATCAAGGCTTTGATTCCCCTCGGTTGAGACAACAGATAGCCCGATGTGACTTTGCTATAAAGACACACACACGAGTAAAAAATCTCACTGTTTGGTCAAATTATCAGTTTTCTATAAAACATTCTGGTTGGTTGACCGGCAGGACTTAGGTGAAATTCAGCATTGATCCAAGAAACGTAACAGATTGCACAATTTTACTTCATTGAGTAAAAACGTCTGAGAGAGAACTTACTCCAGACTACTCAATAAGACGATCGCCCTCGGCACCCGCAGAACTTTGGTGCGCGCTTAAATTTTACTTCAAAGTCTCACTCGAACAGGTTCCTAAAAGTTCGCATCCCTCTAGCTGCCTTCTCTAGCCTGTCACTTCACAACTGGGACAGCTAGCCCAGATAGCATTGCGTGAAATTTGACAAAACAAAATTGTTTCTGACAAGTTGCATTTAAGAAGTTAATGTTCTAGCTCAGCCAAATGGCATCTTCTTTACAGCCTTGACTTGATAACCGCAGCGAAGCATTCTCTTGTTCCGTTTATAATTCAATGAGAACAAAGCGAGAAAGGACCAAAAAAACTAGTTACGGTTTAAACGCTGAAAGCACTACAAACTAAAACATAACATTTGATAAAAAAAATCACGTAAACTGCCGATGTTTCTTTCCAAGATAAATCTGGAATGCAGTTGTTACACACCTCTTGTTTTGAAACCGAAACTGACAAATTACAAGAAATGTGTGTATATATGTGGGTGACTGTCCAGTATTCCGAAGGTCCGATTGTCATGGGTTTTTGGTTTTCGCAATATAAGTCTATATTTAATTAATAAACAAATTTATAATAACATAATAGATAATTGCAATCTCAAATGAAAAGTGTACGTCATGGCGGGGGATCAGCCTTCCCTGACGGCTTCCTCTTGTTTTAAATACATACAGAAATAATTGAATCGACATTGTAGTGTACAGCTCATTGCGTTGGCTCGGTGTCAAGATATTTTACTGACTGGAAGCTTTCAACATGTTTAATGAGTCAGGGATATAACATTTGTTGTCACAGAACTATGTAATAAGAATCTTGAATGTCCATTCTCTCAATCCTGATGCGTAAATATCAGGAGTGTGTATCTCATCATAGTAGTCGATACGATACGTATCTAGATACAGAAGTTTTACCAACGGTTTGTTACGAAGTTTGATAGTCTTGTCTGTAATTTATTATCTACTAGCAGAGACCCGTAAAACATTTCCGGCCAAATTAGTATCTTTATCCTAACAGTATTTCTTTAAATATAACATTTCTAGTACAATACAAACGAATTGTAATCGTAGATAACGAAATGTGTAAATCCTCTTGTATATAGGCTGTACTTTATAAAACTTTAACTTATGTTAGGCCTCAGTTCGATGAAAAGATAAATTAACATTGTAACCTGTGTACGTTTTTTTTTTTTTTACTAAGTTTAGTTAGGACTAAACTTTACTGTACTTAATACTATCGATAAACAAACTTATGATGTTATTCTATGACCTAACGCCAAACCTTTTTAAAAACTTTGACATGT
>NW_013669184.1:101117-103117 GCF_000517525.1 Limulus polyphemus
CCTCTTTTTTGTATATAAGCCCGGCAGATAAAGCGAGATGATTAATTGCAGATAGATAGATAGATATAGAGACAGATAATTGACTCAAGCGAGCGGTAGTGACCGTAAGTAAAATGCGTGAATCGTTATGAATTATAGCGTGTGTTTAACTTAAAGTGACTGTGGAAATTCTGTGTATTGCAAAGTTGTATTGAGAAAGAATAAACTAGTTTTTTTAAGAAAGGACTTGTATCGCTGAAGTTCCTCGGGAAGAACTTATACCGGAAATTAACAAAATCAGAGACGTAACAGTATATTTACATTCCCCTTTTGTTGTTACTTCTTGTTTCATACAGCAATTGTAGCAACTTGATCACCAAGCTTTGCAGCTCTCTTCCGTAGGCAGACTGTTTGTCGTCGAGTGAGTAATGCGCATTCACGGTTTTTCTTGGGGAAACATTCTAACTACCATGCTTATACAGCAGGTTCTCGGTGAGAAAGCGTAACGATCGTACATACAAACAAGCAGAATACTTGATTAGAAATTCTGATTTTTTTTATTTTTTTTTTGTACAAAAGACTTTAACGTTTACTGAAAGCTTGCCAAATTTCCCAGAAAATACATAAATCGTATCGGACGATGTATCGATACAATCACGATACCTTATTCGTATAGTGTCGCTATATAAACACACCTTCAGTAAATATGTGGGCTCTGCAGCTAACACTATACATGCATACAAGAAAATAGTCACACCTTTAGTAAATATATGGGCTCTGCAACTAACATGCAACTGCAACTTAACAATTTAACTGTTAAAAAAACAAAAATAATTTTTTTGACTATCGGACCATCACCATATATATGTGAAGGGGTGGGGGAAACTGCTGTAATTTGCATAATTTGTTATCATAAATTTTAGGTCAACTGTTTATTAATACCTTTAGTTGCATTTCAACAGGCTTATATAAATAAATGTCGGAAGGAAAAAAAACGATACGGACTGCGATTCAATGATTTACCAGAACTGTTAATTAAACTGGTATTCTAGGGCCAACACCAGTACTTGACTTTTTGGTTATTGTTGTAGTTTCTCTTCACACGGGCTCGCTAGCTACGTGTTGACATATCAATAGCTTCAGTTGTTCAACTTATTATTTTATGCTTGCCGGACGAGTACTCCCAGTGAAGGTTTGTGTAATATTTATCACACCAATATTGTAGCTACTTGAAAATGTCTAGTAAATAGTTCTGATTTTGTTTTACATAAATCAAGTTTAGCGCATGGAGTCCGATCTTTATTTCGATACGCAGTAGTCTAGGCTTTATAATATATGGAAGGGTATAGAAGTATATGTGTGTGCATAGGGTTACCTGACGTCCCAGTTTTTAGCTTTACTTTAAGTTCTTGTCCCGATCAGAAGCAGTAAAAGTATTAAGTTATCACGAACCACGATAGTGGTTCATAATAGGGATCCCAAGAAATTGCACGAACCCGTATTAGAACGTTTGAGTAAAAAGCTTGTTTGTTTTGTTTTTAATTTCGCGCTACACGACGGCTATCTGCGCTACCCGTCCCTAATTTAGCAGTGTAAAACTAGAGGGAAGGAAACTAGTCATCACCACCCGCCGCCGCCAACTCTTGGACTACTCTTTTACCAACGAATAGTGGGATTGACTGTCACTTAAAACGCCCTCACAGCTGAAAGGGCGAGATGTTTGGTGGAACGGGGATTCGAACCCGCAATCTGAAGATTGCGAGTCGAGCTCGCTAACCACCTGGCCATGCTCGGCCGGCAGGCAAAAAGCACCTTAAACAGTAAAGATCCAATACTTTATAACCTTTACTATTGACTGCTAAGGCTATACACATATAACAATGCACAAAATAACACGCATGTTAGACTTACAACGAAAAGAAAATCTGCTCAAGATGGCCCGTTTATAATTCTTCTTCCCCTTATTCTTCTTCTCTTGCCTACAACAAGAACGGCTTGGTATATTTTGGTATCTGTTTTAG
>NW_013669184.1:104021-106001 GCF_000517525.1 Limulus polyphemus
AATCAGTGTCGTTAGGGAGCCAACCCCTATATTATGTATGAAATGAAAGAGTAAAAAGAAAAAGAAAAATCAATACACACATAATATTAAATTTTGTTGCACACATTAGTAAAATAATTACTTTAAAAGACACAAATATTTATTCATGTTTTATTTGAAAAGGGTGCTTTTCAAAGTATAGGCAAATATTTGCCCATTGCTATACATTATATATAGAGAATTGAGTTACACAGAAACTATAAATACTCACTACATTCTCAAACAAATCTCCATGACAATCTCCAACTGCAGCTTAATATCTTACATCTCGAAATAATACCATCACATGGTACAGTGTTTTCTCTCTCTCAGCTACATTTTCCGAATCTAACTTGTCACTGGACCGTGCAGGAATTTAAATTTGACCTACCCACAAAGCTAGTGGGTAGGTCAAATTTTGTTTTTTATTTAACTTAAACAAAATTTGTTAAAAGCTTATTATCTACAGTTTAAAACGTGATGCAGTAAACATTATGTTAGTTAACAATGTCATTCGGTATGGAACAAAAACGTCCCAATTGTTCACTCTGCAAATATGTAAACTGATGCGTGCTTGCATGTACTGTATTATGTCTGCTCAAAAATGTGTTGACGCAACTGTTAATATACAGGTTGAATTTCTAAAAAACTTGATAGTATTGTTACGACAGCGGGAGTCACGTGACTCAGGTAACACGTCATGAGTTTCTAGAAGGATCATGACTGTTCCTGGCAACTCTAGTCTTTTCTAGGCGACCTCTATAAAGTGGGGATGATATAATTGCAGATAGATAGATATAAAGACAGATATTTGAGTCAAGTGAGCGGTAGTGACCGTAACTAAAGTGCGTGAATCGTTGTGAATTATAGCGTGTGTTTAAGTTAAAGTGACTGTGAAAATTCTGTGTATTGCAAAATTGTATTGAGAAATACAATTGTATTTTTATTTAAGAAAGAACTTGTATCGCTGAAGTTCCTCGGGAAGAATTTTTACGGGAAATTAACAAACAACCAGAGACGAAACAGTATTGTTATAATATGGATCATTTGAATCTTGGTAAATGTCGCATACAAAAAATTCATATTAGGCTCTGGAATAAAAAAACAACAAATTTACAGTACATAACCAACTGGAAATGGTTTGTTGCAGCTATGTGATGTCTCACAATAATCTTGTTCCTATAAATTTCCATGTGTCAGTTAGTTGTGCAACTCCTGTTCACACACTGACACATAATTTCAGTGAGTTACAAATATACTGTTACATATCCGCTTGTTTGTTTCTGGTATAAATTCCTTTCCGAGGATCTTCAGCGATAGAAGTCTTTTCTTGATTAAACCATTTTATTCGTCCTCGAGACAAACTTTTAGTACACAGTAGTTCCACAATCAGTACGTTTCTCTTCACTTTAAACTTAACAACTTTTATAACACATGCTATAGATCACAGCGCTTCACAATCTCGATAACGCTCTCAACGAGTGCAAAACACACACTTTATGGCTCATTACCTCGAAACTAACAGAATCATAAATTACACGGAACTCAAAGTGACTACTGCTCTCTCTTCATTTATCCGTGCTAGCTTTCTCTGCCAGGCTTATATACTAACGAAGAGGGTATCTCTTTTCATTGGTGTGCCAACTTGATATAACTTCATTGGAGCACGTCCCTTATGCTTGGGTCCCCTTTTAGCACAACATGTACTGCAGGTCCTGCACCATTCTTCCTCATCTTGCCTCATACCTATCCAGTAAAATCTCTGTCGTAGGTGACTCAATGTCTTCTTAACTCCGAGATGTCCTCCTGTTCAACTATCATGGAATTGACGCAGCACAACTTCCCGTACATTTCTCGGTATAACAGTTTGCTAGGTCGTCACTTTCCCATCTGCAGACAAGAATATCATCTTCAAGCTTCAACTGGTCCCATTGTGCCCAGGGCTTAAGTTAGACACCTTCT
>NW_013669184.1:106011-107879 GCF_000517525.1 Limulus polyphemus
AGTTGTAGTTTCCTGATTTGGTATTGCATATGCCTTTGTGAAATAATCCATCACCACACAAATGTATCTGTTTCCAGCACGAGTTTGGAGCAAAGGACCAGCAATGTCAACGGCCACTTTTTCGATTTATGCGCAACTTGATATAACTTCATTGAAGCACGTCCCTTATGCTTGGGTCCCCTTTTACCACAACATGTACTGCAGGTCCTGCACCATTCTTCCTCATCTTGCCTCATACCTATCCAGTAAAATCTCTACCATAGTGACTCAATGTTTTCTTAACTCCGAGATGCTCTCCTGTTAAACTATCATGGAATGGACGCAGCACAACTTCCCGTAACATTCTCGATATAACTGTTTGCCAGGTCGTCACTTTCCCATCTGTAGTTTAACATCTCTGGACAAGAATATCATCTTCAAGCTTCAACTGGTCCAATTGTGCCCAGGGCTTAAGTTAGACACCTTCTCCCAAGCAGGTCGCAAAACACTTGCTTTTAGAAAATCAATTTATTTTCTCTTCAAATCTTGGTCTTTCTCCTACTCTGCTTTATTATCTATACCTGGTTCCAATTCACCATCATCCCTGTGTTGAAGATGCCGGCATTGAGCTCTCTTGTGTCCCGGGTTGTTACAGTGCCAGGAAAGTCCGTAAAACTACTCTGAAAACTGCCCTTTTCTGGCCTTGAATCCTAGTGACTGTACCAACCTTGATGCCTCTGTGCTAGACTTAATGTAGGATTCGAATTCAAGAGCTCTGGCCATTGTATCTTGTATAGTAGAGGGGTGTGCTTGCTTTACTTGTATCTTCAGTTGTGGACTGTCCTAGGCATCTACAAGCTGATCCCTTAGCAACAGCTTGAGGACATCGGGTGGTGCACTTGGGTTGGCCTTGTGTGCCATTCTCTCCAAATCCTGTGCCAGCTCTTGCAGGCTCTCCTCTTTAGCACAGACTCTCGTCCTAAACCTAGCCCTATAGACTTTGGACTGATTTTGAGTTCCATATCTGAGTTCTAGAGGAGCTACCAGTCCTCTATAGTTGTGCCTGTCGTCTGTTGACAACTGTCCAAGTATTTCCAGTGGTTGTCCCTTCAGGCTCATTGTGAGGTACACTGCTTTCTACTCCTCTGTCCATCCATTCATTTCTGCCACTAGCTCAAATTGTGCTCTATATGCTTCCCATGGTGCCTTCCCATCGAATTCCTGTGGCTTCCTTAGTACTAGATCACCCCTATTGCTGACACTCGTGTCTGGAAAGTGACTTCTGGCAGGACTGAAGATGTCTGCATTAGGGTTTAGCTGCGGGGTCTGGAAGGGGCTTCCTGTTGTCTGGGGCTGATTAGGTCCATGTTTAATATATTCTCCCTGTGTAAAGGACAGTAAATATTTCTTTGATATATTTAATTCACTTTGAAATTTACTAATATTTTCCATTTGTGTATGTTGGCTTTCTCTCAATTGTTGGATACTTTCTTTTTGTTTATTTTCTTTCTCCTCCAACCGCTGCTGTAGCTTCTTTTCTTGTTTCTGTTCTCGTTCTTCTTGTTTCTTTTCTTTTTCCTCCAACAACTGCTGTAATCTCTCTCTTGTTTATTTTGCTGTTCCAGCTGCCACTGTTGCAAGTTTTCTTGCCTCTGCTGCTGTCTCTCTTCTTATTTCTTTTCTCGTTCTTTTTGTTTCTTTTGTTGTTCTTGTATTGCTGTCATCAAATCTGCTAAGCTGTAGTTTGATTTACCACTTCTCGTTTCCATCTCCTTCTTTTTTTTCTCTCTCTCTCTTTTCTGTCCCACTCTCTGACATCAGTTTGTTAGGTATCTGCTTGTTTGATAATTTCCCGTAAAATTCTTTCCGAGAAACTTCAGCGATACAAG
>NW_013669184.1:108150-110616 GCF_000517525.1 Limulus polyphemus
TCACATCCTTCTAGAAACTCCAGCGCGCATGCTCCCAGCGTCGCGTCGCTTCCGCTATCGTAACAGTATGGAACTTTTTCATTGAAAAATTAAATTTTATAGTATTACTAGTAACAGTTTTAAGTTCCTTAAGGCTAGTTATTTCCCAGATATACCCAGATATTTCTAAACCCATGCACATTCTATATTGGTGACGTGTTCTTAAGCAATGTATTTCACTTATTAATTACATGATCCCTTCATTAATACTAGAAATAAACGAATTTATAACACCAAAATGTTGTTTTTATGTAATTTGTTTTCACTCGTAAGTTCTATAATTATTACCAGTTACACTTTCATTATTATATTTCAAAATTTACCTCAGTTTCGTTTAGGTAAATTGTCTCTGCTTGTCTAACGAGTAAGCACGTCGATCGTTTTGATTGTTGATGTACAGCCTCACTTTGATTAAATCTCGAGACGCGAGATAAAGCGAGATAAGAAGTACCGGGGAATGTGAAAGTCGACTCACGTTTTTGCCCCTCGACAGTTGATACGAGTGAACGCGACTATCGTGGCGCGTTGTTATATTTAACTAGTGTTTCTGTTCTTCTGTCACTTTCTCTTTACTATCTTCTGCTGTTCTACTGGGTTGAAGCTATATTTTCTTTACTTGAACCAAGTTTTAATTGGTTTTCTACAAAACAGAATCTGAAAATTGTTCGGAGAATCAGAAAGGTCAGAGATTAAGAGAGACGTACTCATTTTTATAAAGTGCGACTTACTAATTCTCGCAGCTACTACTTCTGGCTGTACACTGTTTTCTTCGGAAAAAAAGGCTTTTCCATTTAACGTCAGACTCCTTAATTTTTAGTGTTTAGCACTAAACGCGTCTCGGTCAACTTCTAGAATTTATAAAGTCGTCGAATTCGTGTTTATTAACCAAATGGTAAGTCACCCACTTATTTATTTTTTTATGTTGAGACTAAACCTGAGGTACACACAATCTAAACACTTGCATTAGATTTAGATAAGGTTATGGTTATGAGCTCTAAACTGTGCCTTACCATATGTTTGCTTCTTTCACTGGCTATGACGAGGGAGACGCAACAGGCTGCTGCTAGCCTCAACCGGCCCGTGAGCGAGCTTCGTGATAGAAATGTACATTTAACATGTTCTGTTTCTAAATTGACTAGCATCCTTTCTGGCTCCACACACTCGGAGTTTTGTGTGACAAATAACTTTTAGTTGTTTGTGTGTGAGGTGATGAAGGATTGTGTAAATGTTCTGTTGTCGAAAGTTTCGACTATATAGCTTACCTCCAGTATGGGTTTGGTTTCCTGTATCCGCCTTAGCCTACCCTTCCTGTGTGTGGAAAAACAAGTCATGCTAGCATTGCGTTAGTTGTTTGGTATTCTCGTACGATTTCTACCTGTGTTGACTGTGGGCTTGGTTCCTTCTTAGACACTACAACTAATAAAGCCTCAATTAGAATTGATCTTCCTTATACGTAATTGAAGAAGCCTGAAAGATTATTTTTTTTTCAACGTTAAAACTTAAAAGGTATATCAGTGGTTATGGTATGTACTAGTTTTCTTTTTAACTCATAAAAGTAAATTATACTAATATACCTTTTCAATTTTGTAAATGGGATGAATCTCATGATTAGTTATATTGGAACTTCAATTAGAAACAGTTTAGTTCATGGTAGTGTTACTGGAATCATGTTGTGTACGTTAGGTTTATAATGTACATAATGACGACAGGTACGGTATCCTCATGACAAACAGTGAACGTCGTTTTGTAATCATAACCGTTACAACTTAAATTTGAATATTGGAAGTAATAGAAATAGATTAGCAGCTTCCTTGAAGGTGAGTTTAGGAACATATGGGCTGTTTTATGAGCTTCAGACGAAACAAAGATGGGACAAGTACGTAAAAAGACAATCTACAATTATGAGTTTGTTAGGGTAGCAACCTAACCGTGTTTAAGTAAACTTTAGCCGTATACATTGTAACCTTAGTGTTGTTGTACTTAAAGAAGATTGGTTATTATTATTAAATATATAGTGTTGTTAGAGCATTAGTCTTATATATTGTAACTTTACTGTCATAGAAGTCAATTATTAATCGTACAAGTTGTAACATCATGTTATAAAAATTAGTCTTATAATATTATAACCTTGTAGGCCCGCCGATAGGGGGAGGGGCAACTGCCCAGGGGCCCGGGCAAATAAACATGGTTATGCCGTAAAGCCCGCAAAGCATCTTTAGGCTAAATCTTTATTTAATGATAAAAACCATAGTTTTTGGCTTTTCTTTGCATATAGACGTTTGATACATTAAGAACGACTGAAATAATAATTTGAGTACTAATTAATATGTATTTGTTACTTTATAGATTTAATAGATATTTGTTGTTACTTTATTAAAGTTTTTACGCTTATACTGTGAGGTAAAAACGGCTGCTGCTATGATTTTC
>NW_013669184.1:111436-115839 GCF_000517525.1 Limulus polyphemus
GAATATATAACGAGGTATAGTGTTGCAAGGAATGATGCAATAGCTGTATATTGTAATTTTAGTGTCAGAATATATAACGAGGTATAGTGTTGCAAGGAATGATGCAATAGCTGTATATTGTAATTTTAGTGTCAGAATATATAACGAGGTATAGTGTTGCAAGGAATGATGCAATAGCTTTATATTGTTGTAATTTTAGTGTCAGAATATATAACGAGGTATAGTGTTGCAAGGAATGATGCAATAGCTGTATATTGTTGTAATTTTAGTGTCAGAATATATAACGAGGTATAGTGTTGCCAGCTATTACATCATTCCTTTATATTGTTGTAATCTTAGTGTCACGAGAAGTATTAGCTATGTGCTACGATGCGGAGGGAAGAACGTTTCGTTGTTGCAAATAAGCACAGCACAGTGTTATAATGGGTATGTCATCAAGGACTTTTCATCTGTAAACATATTCGTACACTGTTTTTTTTTATATATTTAAAAAGATAACTCAATTAAATTATCTCTAAAATGCAATTACCGAATCGAAAAATGTGTTTCCAGTTCGAATATAAAAACTGGAATAATTTTAATAGGAATACAGCTAGTTCCTTTTACGAAAATAATTACTGGACTTTCATTGCTAGTTTGTTCAAATTAAAGACATTAATGCCAAAAAAAAAAGAGATATATCTTTATTGTTATAATAGACGTAATTTTGCTTAACTTAAATATTAAATAACTATCAGTTATTGATAAATGTAAATTTTAATAATAGATTCTGAAACAAATAGTTGTCAAATATCAGTTATAATTTTTCTAATTTTACTATTGTAATTTGGAAAGATAACTCGTACAGAAATGTCACAATTTTTCGTCATAACTTATTATTCTGATAATAGTGCCATATTTAACACTGGTGAAATTCAGCAATATTAGAATCTGATGATTAAAAGGATCGCAGTAAATACATTGTTTTAATATAATGCGCGTGATTATTTAGTTAATTTATCTCCAGATACCACGTGACTGCAACTTATAAGTCAACATTCATAAGTTTGCGGTAACGTTTTTGTTTGTTGCCATACCCAAAGCTCACCGCAGGGATGAAACCGTAAATTGTAGTGGTACAAGGCCTTAAGCTTACTGTTTGCGATAACGTGGCCGCCGTGGTTTGAAATAGAAATGTTTGGCGATCAAGTGAGGCAGGCAGCTTACTGTCGTGAAGTTAAACAACTAATTACCTGCTCAAATAGGAGCTTCGATTGCCCTTGTTTTATTTCAGAAATAGTCCAAAGTCTTCCCTTGTATTTATTAGTGCCACAATGAAGTTCTTTAAAGAGATTGGCTGTATTGGAATAAATACCTTTTGGTTTTAACTCGTAGTTAAAGTTGAAACTGGCTTGCGTAAGTTTGAATTTTTCTGTCCTATACAATCCGAACTGTCCAGATATACATTATATATATTCATTTGTTGATCCAATTTCTTTTTTCGCAGATATTTAACTCACTTTTGATTTATTCTTCTTTAAAACGGAAATGAACTGCCTTTAGTTACGCCCCCAGTGGCACAGCGGTATGTCTGCGGACTTGCAACGGTAGAATCCGGTTTTCGATACCCGTGGTGGGCAGAGCACAGATAGCCCTCTGTACAAACAAACCTTTAGTTACTCTTAGAAAAGAAATTTCGTGGTAGCTGGTTGTATATTCTCAGAGAAAATATACATAACCTTTGTACTTAATTTTTCCCACGTAAAACCTAAATATGACGTAAACTCTGACCATCGGTATACAAACACTTTACGCCTTCTGTCATGTTTTGTGTTTTTCTCACGTTTAACGCAGTGTCGTTTTTTTCTGACCATTCTTTTTACATATATTACTTAAACACTCGAAAAACAACATAAATTCACATTTCCAATATGAGTATAACCCAGAAACGAGCTCGTGTTTGTGGAAAGCTGTAGAGTAATTACATCGACACGTGGTGTTGTTTACTCATCACTTGGGGGCGGGGAGATTGTGTAACGTAATTACAGTTGTAGTTTATCAGTCCTGGGTTGGTAGACTTTTCAAGCATGATAAGGCGACTATAGCTTGGTAGGGGTTTATACGCTGTGATGTCAAAAACTACTGTTTTAATATTGTATTGTTACCCATGTTGACCACTTGAGTGTAGAAACTATATATATCTCACAAGTTTCCCAATTCTGTACAATCATTTCGAGTTCAGAGATGTAGCCACCATCGGTAATCAGTTTCTCCACGTAGAAGCATATCTTGGGTTGTGACTTACGTACCCATGCTTATATATGATTGTATCTTACATACCCTTGCTTATCTAAAGTTGTAACATACTTACCCATGCTTACTTTTGGAGCGTAGTTTGTGATATCACAATTAAGAGTTGTTTACTGGTGGACTATGAAAACTACATGCAGCTCATTATTGCATATCTTTGTGTAAGGAAGGAATTACAGATGCCAAGAACTATCAACAAACTCCCAACACCATAAAACAAAGCTTGTGATCGTTAGCTTTATGACTGATTGAAATAAAGAAATTAATTTGAAAGCCTTTTTTGTAGGCATCCAGTTCTTCTACTTGAGTAGTCTGGGAGTACTAGGTTTATCTGACGCCATAATGGACAGTGAAAAAATCTTGAACAAGTAAACGACTGCCCAAACATTGGTAAAGTATTAGTTGGATATTTTTCAGTTAATTCACATTTCAAGGCGAATAGTACTGTAAGAATTATTTACTGTCCAATACGGCGTCGGATTTATGCGTTAATGCTAAACACGGCTTGGAGTCGAATTTGTACATTAGGTTCTTCAGACTTTATCTACAATCTCAGGCGTAGTTTGGCTCTCAAGGCTTCAGTAAATGAAGGCGTTGCCCACCTCTTGCTGTATCAAGCACATGTGTTTCAACTTAATTGGTAAGCGTCAAAAAAAGAACAGATGTTGAGTTCGATGTTGTTAGATAACCTTGAAAGCAGTCGGCACTAGAAAAAAGTAATGTCTATACATCCTGACTTAGTGAAGTGTCTTCAGTGCAGCCTTGGATAGTGATTTAATTGTTTAATTTGTGGAAATAATGTTCTCGAATTATATATTAAATCTAAAATAAACTTACTTTACGTAGTAAGAAAAAATATAATGGACCTAAGTTAGAGAGAGAAATATAGTTGCATGGAAAATTCTGATATTGAAAGTAAACTATTAGAACTTTGGACAAGAGTTCTAATGGGCTAGCTTGAATTTCTGAAAGTATATAAAATCTCACACAATGTGGAGATTACCGTGAGTGTAATAATTACTGCACGGCTATATTTAATAACTTAGATTCAGCTAATTATTAAGGAATTGGGTACAACCACAATTGTTATGGTGTGTACGCCTTTTACAAGCTAGCGAAAAATGATTACAATTATACTTGTCATAAGACAATAGTATTAGGCCTATTACATTTTTAAACACTACATTCTTTATCTTATCCCTTAGGGATTTTCAGGAATTAGAAGAGTGTATAATAATAGTATTCCAACCAGACTATATTTGTCAAGTTCATTGCTGATTACGCGTTTCGCTCAATCCAGAGATCTTCAGGCCGGCTGAGATACAACAAACATAGTAATGGTCGGAACACTATTTATATGATCATTTGATACAACAACAATTGTTATGGTGTGAACGCCTTTTAAAAGCTGACGAAGCATAATATAACGAATTATATTTGTCATAAGACGTTATGTTAGGCCTAATACTAATGTCTTATTACAATTGTCATAGTAATTTTTATAGTGTTTTGAGTCCATTTTACTTCACCATATAGTAACCTGAACTAATTCAAGTATGTCAATAATGTTATGAAACTTTCTCTTATTCGATATTATACTGTTTAATTATGTTTAATGATTGTATATATATATTAGACGAAATATCATAACATTATTCACATACCCAAATTAATTTAGGTTACAATATGTTAAAGTAAAACAAACTCAAAAACACACTTCACCATTATAAGAGGCCTAACTGTATTTCTTTGGTTTGTTGCCCCAAGCTGTGTTGATGAGCCCTGAATAGGTGAAACTGCAGTTCACTGCAGAGGGTACGGCCAACCAAAGAATGCATTAGGCCTCTACGTTACACATTATATTTTAAATTCCACCTCTGGTGAAAAAGAAAGACATCTATAACATACAAGTATAATAAAAAAATTAAATTTCATAAAGACAAGTAGGGATCGATATATACATAAACTAGCTGGCTATAGTAATATGGAAAGTTTTACTGCTACAAAAAGTATTGACCCAAGAAAGACAAAACTATAAAACTGGGTTACTTAAAATGTAAAAAAAAATTGTCTCACTACTTTGTCAAAGGAGGGATATATATATATATATATAT
>NW_013669184.1:116807-125009 GCF_000517525.1 Limulus polyphemus
GCTGTACTGTCAGTACCAGATATCAGACGTAATCGTATACTACTCGTTGTGTTGCCTGTATCAGACTCAGACATATACTTCTCTTTACGCTGTCTGTATCAGACTCAGTCGTAGCCATATATCCCTCTCTCTATGCTGCCTGTATCAGACTCAGAAGTAGTCAGACACATCTTGTTATTGATTTAAACACGTGACATAGTGCAAAAACAATGTTAGAAGCTTGTTCTTATAAACCAAACACTATCTACAAACCATCTGAGTTATTCAGTTTCATGAAAAGTCCACTGCTATGGCTTTATTAAAAGTAGGTCAAAGGGAAGTTAAAGCCAGTGTTCTTTGATGTAATAATATTTAACAGTGTGATATAATAAAAACTATTTCAGAATGGAGGTTGGGAGGTGTAGGATAGGCATGTATATCTTATTTCGAAAACTCATGAGGGTTGGCTGTGTGTTTGTGTTAAGGCAGGGTTTCTCAACTTGGATTCCGCGGACTGGTTTCAGGGGTTCAGTAAGGGTAGTAATATATAAAGCTGAGACTGTCTATAACTGTCACAATTTTCCTGGCTCTTTAAGTATGTGAGAAAAGCCGTTAAAAATTCAGTTGAGCTCCTCGAAGCGTTTATAATTAACAATTATTTTTAGTTATTGTGTTCCCGGGTTAAAACAGATATACATTACTATGACTAATCTAATTAAGTTTAATCCGATGTTATGTTTCAATTTTACCTGCCAATAATAATATAATACATATAATATGTTTCAATTTTACCTGCAATAATAATATAATACATATAATATGTTTCAATTTTACCTGCAATAATAATATAATACATATAATATGTTTCTCATATATATATATGCACGATAGGGTTCCACTGCAAATACATTTTCGAAAAAAGGGTTCCGTGGTAGCATAAAGGTTGAGAACTCCTGTGTTTAGGTAATATATAGGTGGAATACTCGATTTTCTTAGCATTGCTGTTCTCACCGAAACACGTTTATCATCAATATCGAAATCGTATTGCAATTAAACAATGCGATCTTTATTTGTCCTAATCATTTTATTACCAACTATGCCGTTTACTTATTCGTGAAATTCATATATTGCAACGTATTGAGTGACTTTATAAAAACCCGCTCGTGCGGACAGAACAGTTGCAAGTTACTTAACTTATCTAACCCTCAAATTACCACTTGTTTTTATACCGTTTATTACCATATTACAATAGGTGTTTGCTTCTTACAACAGTCAGTGTAAAGAAATCATCACTAATTTTCTATTTAAAATACTAAATATGCTAGTCAGTAATTATTGAGATTGATTACAATATCTATGGTGTTTATCTTCACTTTGTGTGTGTTATTAAGTATCATGTAACTAACAAAGTCATGGATCTACAAGTAATTAGATGCATAGTTTAGGGAAATATGTTTAATAGGCCTATGGAGTATGTTGGTAATTCTAGTGTTAAGGTTATTTATTGTTACTGGGAGGAGATGTTTGTTTTTATCTGAGGTAAAAATTAAATACGATAAAATTGTTTATAGTATATATATAAGTTTTGCCTTTAACATTAAGATAGCTTAAAATCAAACATGATTATATCTTTGTGTTGAACAGCTCCATCATTTTGTATGTAGGCCAAAGTTGAAAAGAGTCAACCAGATTGTTCATCTAGAGTAGTGCATGTTCGGAACATTCCAAATGAAGCGACAGAGATGGACGTCATCCATCTTGGAATCCCATTCGGACGAGTCACTAATGTACTGTTGCTGAAAGGAAAGAACCAGGTAATATGATTAGTTTTAGTTACATTTTCCACTGACATTTCACATTCTGTCATCGCAACTTAAAGAGTGTGATGGTTTTGGAAATTGTGTTTCTGATCGTCTAATTGGGTGTTTGTTCCCCTGATTTTGCGTTTAGTTTCTGTATGGGACTCTGGTCGTCCTCTAATTGTATCTCTGATCTTATAATTGTGTGTCTGGTCTTAAAATGGGTTTCTCGCAGATCGAACTTTAGTTATGTCTCCGCAGAGACATGTTTTTCTATTGTTTCTTTTTTTTGAAACACTTTTCAATCGACCGCCATTCCTTCATTTCTCGGCTGATTGACTTGAAATTTAGTAGGATTATAGCTTGGTCCAATACGCCCAGATTACTTTTTTTTAGGCCTTTCTAATGATTTTATGGGGTCAAACAATCCCAAAATATATATTTTGGGCTCCTGTGCGGTCATATTTGCAGCAATCGAGATGAAAATTGGCACAATATGAGTTTCCATGCGCCCAACACATTGACATAAAAATTGGATTTGCCCATTTTGATTCTCCTTTTTTCAAGGGGTCAGAGTTAAAAAAAGGCATAACTTTGGGGGTTTTGGTCAAGTTTGTTTGTTTTGAATTTCGCCCAAAGCTACACGAGGGCTATTTGCGCTAGCCGTCCCTAATTTAGCAGTGTAAGACTAGAGGGAAGGCAGTTAGTCATCACCACCCACTGCCAACTCTTTTACCAACGAATAATGGGATTGACCGTCACATTATAATGCCCCCACAGCTGAAAGGACGAGGATTCGAACCCGCAGATTGCGAGTCGAGCGCCCTAACCACCTGGCCATGCTGGGCCTCATTTTTTTTGTCAATTACTCGGCTGTATTTTGACTAATTTACATGGAATTTGGTAAAAATATACTTTTTTGCAGTTCCCACACATCTAACAAACAAAAATAGTGGATTTGCCCATTTCCATAATTATAGGGGGATCAAGATGCCACAAAGATACTATTTTACAGGACCCTTACATATACATACAAAAATGTGGGATATGCCCATTTATGGTCATTTTAGGGGGGGGGGGGCAAAAGATTAAATGAATTCTAAATTTTAGGGGTTTTGGTCAATTACTTAGCGTTGTTTCGAACAATTTACATAGAATTTTGTCCAAAAATACTTCTTATAGGTCCCAAACGGAGATACAGACAACTTTGGAATGTTTGTCTTTTACTCAATTTTTCAGCGAGGAAAATACAATTTGTTTGGGTTTTCATGAACTATTCATGTGTATGTCAATCAACGTACATGGGATTTGGTACAAGGATACTTTCTTGCAGGTCCTAAGTAGTGATACAGACAGTTTTCGATTTTTCTATGTTTTTCAGGATTATTCTGGTGTCAAAATTGGCCATGTTGGGATTGCGTGGTGGAGACGTGTTGCATTCGCTCTCCAACGTTGGCCTCTTTAATTGTATCGTTGATCCTCTAATTCTGTGTCTGGTCTCAAAATGGTTATTTGGTCCTTTAATTATGTCTGATCCTCTAAATTGGTCTCTGGTCCTTTAATTGTTTCTCTAATATCGAAAAAAGTCACTTACCCTCTAAAAATTTGATGTTTTCAAAGACATGACATTTAAAAAAGTAAAATGCGTTGAAAACAAACAGCAGCAAGTAAAACTATAGTCATTCTATATCTGTTCACCAGATAACCTAGTAGATACACCAGTAAGTTGTGTGAAAACGATTTTTAAGCGTATGTGTTTATATTACATTTATTAATAATAACTTCCGATTAGAGTAAGCTGAGTGTTTATAGCAAAACTAAAAATCGACCTGGTAATCAGCATTGCTAAATAAATATTTTGTTTCGTTTCTATTTATAAATATTAGGATGTATTGGTTTGTCATTTGGGTACCCTCGCTGTTAACGATATTTTCGGCCCTAATCCTAATAATATATCACGATGATCAGCCAACTTAGGAGATTTAGGTTAGTCCTAAATACATACATTAACAATGCAAAACAATCTTTATAAAAAAATTATAGATCAGGCATGGTTAGGGCACTCGACTCACGATATTTTGGTCGCGGGTTTGAATCTTAATCGAAAACAACCTTCTCGCCTTTTAAGCCGTGGGGGCGTTATAATGTGAGATAGTCAATTCCACTTTTTGTTGGTAAAGGGTAGCTCAACAACTGGCAGTAGGTGATGTTGACTAGCTACCTTCACTAGTCCAATGATTCTTAACCGGGTGAATGGTTCACCCAGGGGTTAATGAGATCAGAATCATGGTGAATGAGAATGATGGTGTGAATAGTAGGGTAAATGAGGATTACCAATTATACAACAAATTCAAGAGCAAAAAAGTCATTAGTTATTATTATTTATTCTGGTTGTAATTTGATATATATTTATGTCATAATAAAGAATTTTACATTTTAATTTAGTATCTTTTTTCGAACTGTGGTAAGTGAGTTGTTGTGAAAAACTCGCAAGGGTGAATGATATTGGTTGAGTAGCACTGGTCTAGTCTGTCACTTCAAAATTAGGGACGGCGAGCGCAGATACCACTTTTGACCAAAACTGAATAAAGAAACCAACAAATGATAAAAGTATGAAAATAAATTAAAATAACAAGTAATGATATTCACACTAACTACTATTGTTAATGAAAATAACAATAAATAAATAATATAACGTACCTTATTTAGGGAACACAGAAACACTTAACTGTTGTATGTTCTAACACTAGCTGTCATGTGTTCTTCGATGAAAATTTCTTTGAGAAATGTGTGTGGATAAGAATGATTTCAGTAGTTTTGGTGCTATGTTACGTTGTTGGTTTAGATTAGATACTAAGGTGTTCAAAGTAATACTTATTCTTGCTTAATATTTCTTGACTTCTGAATAACCATGCATTATGATGTTTGTTGTAAGTGACTAAAAGAAAAATCGAACATTTTTTAAATACTAATTATAACATATATTTGTAAAACAAAAACAATTAACTCCCAAAGGAATAGAGGGCAGTTTTTAATTTTGTACATTAAGAGATAATTATCCATAACAATTTATAAAAATTTTACTGGTGTTTCTGTTGACTCAACGACTGACTTTAAAAAGACCTAACAACGTATTGGGAAAACGGGACTGCGATACTGAACCGTTTATCTTTACTAATACTCCCCCCAGTGGCGCAGCGGTATGTCAGCGGACTTATAACGCTAGAAACTGTGTAGCTTTGTGTTTAACTTCAAACAAACAAACTTTACTAATACAACTTCGCTACAAGATGAGTAGAGATATCTTTACATTTACAGAATTAAAAATGTAAGCTCATATACATTAAAACCAAAACACAGTGAAACATACTAATGTTAACTGCAGGGAAACTTGTAATTAAAATTCACTTCAGCTTCTACATAATCAAAGATCAATATTCTAAAAGCTGTATTTTCCAGAAACATATTTTACATCTTGTTGTTACGTTGTTCTTTCGTTGGCGGGTTTTACATTAAATTATGTGGTGAAAATTAATTAAACATCCAGTTCATGTAACAATCGTTAGTTTTATTTCCTGGTTAACATTTCTCAACAGGCTTGTACATTTTGTAACTTGTTGTAGACCTATGTTACAGTCCCACTATCTGCATTACATTAACTAAAAATTATCTTATTTGTACAAAATAACTATGCAAGAGCTGACACAAATCCAAAAACGTAAACACGCTCATTGATTCACTCTTCCGGCTAAAAAACAACTTTGTATCTTCTTGATGCCTTACTGTAAGCTTACTTATCAACTAACTGACTCATCCATATCTATAATCGAATCCTTATTATAGATACTTCGTAAAGCTTATAAGTTTTTCGCTGACGAGCTTACTTAATCTTAGTGTCATGTGCCCTCAAGCTGACATCTAAATTCCAACATAAAAAATATAGTTTATGTTGGAAAATGGCCACTATTATAAGTCAACAGATTAGGAATAACGAAATAACGTTTTTACTAATGAAGATGTTACTGAATCAACTGTCCAGTTTTACAAGTTCTTAACTAGTCTCAACCACAAGTATCACCACAGTTAATAATCGTGCCCAAGCAAACTTAGATAAATGTACCGTTTATTCAAAAAGAACTACTATCATTAAATTCATTCCGGTTTACAACAAACATCATAATGCGTGGTTATTCAGAAGTCAAGAAATAGTGTGATGAGAACATTGACTTTTCTCTCTCTCGCAGTCTTCCTTTTTCATCCTAATTCACTTGACCGATAATTGAAAGCCCCACCCAGCTACTGAGAGGTGGGAGGGTTAACCCTTGAGATATTAATTAATGATCTTGGGGCAACAGATTTATAAGTACCTTCCACGAAAATAAGTTTGTCTCGATTTTTGAAAACAGACGACCCTAACGGCCGTAATAAGAAACACAAGTAGTGTGTTACACACAACATTGCACTCTGCCACACCCCGTAACAAACTGTTTGTTGTAAACCGGAATGAATTTAACTAATACTTATTCTTGCTTTAGGTAGGTTATTTGATTGGTATTATAATACCACTACCGATGTACGTGTGGTTGGATTATAATACCACTACCGTTGTATTTACGTGCGGTTGGTTTATGATACCACTACCGATGTTCGTGTGGTTGGTTTATAATACCACTACCGATGTATGTACGTGTGGTTGGTTTATAATACCACTACCGATGTATGTACTTGTAGTTGATTTATAATACCACTACCGATGTATGTACGTGTGGTTGGTTTATAATACCACTACCGATGTACGTGTGGTTGGTTGATAATACCACTACCGATGTACGTGTGGTTGGTTGATAATACCACTTCTGATGTACGTGTGGTTGGTTTATAATACCACTACCGATGTACGTGTGGTTGGTTTATAATACCACTACCGATGTAAACATATTTGTCAATGACGCATGCAGTTTTTGATTAATATTTTTATTTTTCTCTTAATCGGGGGTACCCCCCGGTGGGATATATTACTGGGGAAGGAAGTTGCATTGAGCTTCTGCTAACAGTGAATCATTTTAACTGTATTCAGTATATGTAGTTTAACATTCGACCATCAGGTGTTAACTGAAACTTGTGTTTCTCAGGTAATCTAAATCTCCTTTTTTATATCCCCAGAGTTATAATCAAAACCTTTACTTTATGGCACTCTCTCCATGGCCGTAACTAGCTATGAAAACAGCGAGGTCGCATCCTCAGTCGGTTTTCGGCTTCCTTCACTCTCTCTCACCATATACACATACTTATAAAGTGTAAGTTACAACTTGAACCCAGGTTTGTCCTCGGTAGAATATTGTCTCTCGTTATGGTTCTGAGGCCGTCCCGCTAGCTACATGAAGTCAGTAAAATATATATCGCTGGTACCTTTAGTAAATTAGTAGCACACATGCTAGTATTGAAACATGTATTCGAGTTAGAGTGAGAGTAGTACCTGCGACAGTGTTTATAAAGATGGAATTGGTAAAAAAAAATAGTTGTTCTAACCGTTTAATACATTTTTTTTCAGCGTGATTTTTTTTAAAAAGAGTGTTTTTATTTAAAGTAAATGCAGTTCTAAATTGCCTCACGTGTTTTATTTCTTATGATTGCATACAAGGTTTCTTTTTCGTTTTAAGTAAATCTGTAGAAGCATTGGGGGAGGGGATGATACTTGTAGATGTAAAATTCACGTTATTCTTGTCGTTAGAAGGTTTTGCTGTCAAGATGTATGGCGAAGAGCGTGGAACATCTTATTAGCACATTTCAAATGTTATTTTAACCGTTACTAGGAGATGTGGGAAGATCGGACGAGGCTTTGGCTGCCAGCCCACGTTGTGCTCAGGTTGACCTTGGATCACTGACTCACAGAGGCTGCTGTTGCCGGATGTAATGTTAAGCCTATCAACCAGCTAGCCCCGATTTGTAGGTCACCTTTCCGCGGAGCCTGTTCTGTAAGATGGGCCATTGACAAACGAAGACATGCGTGCAGAACGAATTACATGTCGGACTTCTGATGAGGAAAAGTGGGAATCACAGTGTTAGCAAGCAGTTGCTATGCGGTTTCATTCTTTTCTTGCTGCCTGTGTGAGGAAATTTGCTAATGACTTTCTTCTTGTTCTCCAGGACAAAGGAATTCTTATCGCTCAAAGCACTAAATCAGCATTCTTCTGTCACAGGTGGTGGAATAAGTACTAATGGGAGTGGGGATACGTTAACTGTGATCATTGAATTCAGAATTGAAACACGGAGATTTACCTTGATAATATTCACACTAAATCAGCATTCTTCTGTCACAGGTGGTGGAATAAGTACTAATGGGAGTGGGGATACGTTAACTGTGATCATTGAATTCAGAATTGAAACACGGAGATTTACCTTGATAATATTCACACTAAATCAG
>NW_013669185.1:0-1279 GCF_000517525.1 Limulus polyphemus
CTAGGGCATTCGCCAAGGTACAGGATAGTTCTAGAAACGTGGCGTGACACTAGTCATATGACCTTGCTGACGCAACAGTATACTAAATTCTTTATAAAGCAATTTTTAATAAAGATTTCAAAATTAGAAAGCAGTATAAGTATTTACTGTTGTTTTTAATCTTTGTGTCTAAAAAAAGAGAAGTTGTTAATTCACTTGTTCTTCTACTGTTAATAGATTCAAAGTAACATTCAACAAATTTTTTTAACAAGATCACACATCATTTTTATTACTTCATTAAATACAATAATTGTACATGAAGGAATGCTTTTTGTGGTTAATTTCTTCATTTATGTAGTCTGTTGAACAGTCTTGTGGCTGTGTTTATGAGGTTTTTAAGTGTATTGATTTTTTGTGTGGTGTCATGAGCGGAATTCCATGGGATATAGAGGCCAGTATGTGTGTTCTTGTGGTGAATTTTGGTTTTAAACTGTGTGTCCGATCTAATAATTTTGAGGTTAAGAAAGGAAAACTGTTTATTGTTTTCGTGTTCTATGGTAAATTTGATGTTGGGATGAATGGAATTTATGTGTTTAAAGAAAGTTAGTGTGTTTTCTGTAGAGTTGAAACCAGGAAAAGTGTCATCGACATATCTGTACCTGTATAGTGGGGGATGAAGCGCAGAATGTATGGTTTGCATTTTGATCTGGGTCATAAATATATTGGTAAGAATGGGTGAAACAGGATTGTGCATACTTAAACCATCTATTTGAAGGAAATGTTCGTTGTTGAAAATGAAGTTGGTTTTAGTCATTTTCATTCACACCAATAAATTCCCACCAGCTATTGTTGAAAATGTCTCCAACATTCCCCACAACAAAACTCAACTCATGAACAAAATTGATACTAACAAACCCAACAACAGTACATTACACTGCAGTTTACCCTTTGTTCCTGAAACCAGCTCAAGAATTATCCACAATTGGACAAACTAGCCATTAAACACAATATTCCTGTCAACGTCAAATTCTCACAAAAACCCGGCCCTAAATTAAAATTGTTACTAAACAAAAATTATTTAGAATCACACAATACCAACGTCATTTACAAAATAACATGCAATAACGGCCCAGAATTCTACATCGGAGAAACAGGAAGAAAATTGGAAACCAGATTTACAGAACACAATAAAAAACCGTCCCATGTTTTTCACCAATGCAACTCAAAAAACCCTAGTATATCTATTAAAAACACAGTGATTTTAAACAAAGAACCAGACATAAACAAACGAAAAATCGAG
>NW_013669185.1:1289-68966 GCF_000517525.1 Limulus polyphemus
AGATTTACAGAACACAATAAAAAACCGTCCCATGTTTTTCACCAATGCAACTCAAAAAACCCTAAGTATATTTATTAAAACACAGTCATTTTAAACAAAGAACCCAACATAAACACATGAAAAATCAAGGAATCCATCTTAATTGAACAAAACAACCCTACTCTAAACCAAACACCCCGGGTGCCTAGATACCTCTTCTAAGTTTTGCAACAGTATCTAGTCATGTGACTTCTTTGTTCAATACTGTATATATATATATATAAATATATCAGTGTCAATGTAAATTACTTGTACCTGATGATGACAAAACCTTATCGAAACGTTGTACATTTGTTGTTGTGTTAAACTTATATTAGTTTTTCTTCATTATCCATTCAAGCCGTCTCCAACCATTATTATCCTTTACTGTATCTTTTTTTACAAAATCTTTGAGAAATGAATCTCAAAAACCTGCTCATTCATGATTAGATACTACAAGCATGACTGGAATATTATTTTTTGTAAACCCTTGGTTATCTGAATAAAATGTCAGAAAGTGATCTAATGGGTCGAATTCTATTGTAAACTTAGTTGATAACTCCCTTATTAAGAAGAAACTTCTCAAACCCATGAATTCTCCTAGCTATACGATCTTCCATAATCTTTTAAAATTTATTTCAACCTTTCAAAATATCTAACACTTATTTAACATAACTGGTTACCTTTATTCAGTAGAACAGTACCATTATCTTTATAAGGTTATAGAATAGCTAAATTTCTCTATTTTTCTGTAAGTTTACTAGGAGAATGCAATATCCATCCAGCTAGTCATAGCAAATGAGAATGATCTGGTTCTTAGTATACTACACTTTCAGGTAAATACTCCAACCTTACTTCTTTTTAAGATGTTCATCCATTTGGTTTTACACCAATGGGATTAAAACAACCAAAAGAGGAACTATTCATATCTATTTTCTCTGCACCTTGGTACTCAGGAAGCAAGAGTTCTTCCATTCCACCAGAAGAAAATGGGAGAGAAGTATTCTCATACGGAAGAACACTGGATAGGTGTGTGGACTAAATAGGAATTGTCTATCATCATGGAAGTAGCAGTAACATTTTCTGTTATCCCCAACTTGATATGGGTTATGGGAGAGCAAAGTAACATTGGCCACATGGTAGGTTAAATTCTCTGTAGCATTTGTACGTATATTGTAGTTTGAGGTGATTTATTTTTGTGTGTGAAGTCTACAAAATAAAAGCAACAATCCACAACTCACCACTTTTAAAGCCTCTTTGAAGACTAGATAATGGTGACTGGAGGAAGATGAAACACAGACACAAAAGAAAGTGCAATGTAGCATCAGTAATGTGACACAAAGGTGTCAGAGGTGATCCACATCTCTAGCCCGTAAAATCAAATCCAGGAAATGTCAACAGCCAGATTTAACAAATGGTATGAGATGACAAACTTTGTGAGAGATGATACAAAAAAAGGCAAAAGGAGTCATCTCCCACAATAGAATAAATAAGCTGGATAAGTTGTTTCACTCATTTGGTCAGGTAAAAGGAAAAAAAAGTCATGAGATGAAGAATTGCATGTCAAAAAAAAAATTAATCAACTGTCTTGAAAGCAAGTAGTGCATGTGAGATAACAGCAAATTGTCCTAACAGGACAAAGAAAATGATCAGGGTTTGAAGAATCTGAAAGAGAAGAAAGGGAAGGGAGGGTGACTGAATAAAATATCCACTCGCTCTCCCAAGCATCCCTAGTCCTATGGAGGAAGGAGTGGTTTGGGAAGAAAATCAACCTGTCCCTATGGTAAAATATCCAAAGAAAACTATCAGAGCAATGTCTCTTGCATGCGATAAAGAGAAGAAAATATGTGTTAAGAGAAACATGGTACAGAGAACAGGTGGCTAAAGGTTTGAGTAGAGAACATGTAAGAGCCCTAAGAACAAGAAGAGATGCTCCCAGAGGTACAGCAGTATGTCTGTGGACTTACAACACTAGAAACCAGGTTTCAATATTGCTATCATTAGCCTAAAAGTGTGGTTCGAGAACAAGAAAGCACAGTTTCTAAGAAACAGTACCTTACTGTCAGTTGAAGTAAGAGGCAACAGTGGCATTGTTGAAATGACTGTGGCAGGTTCACTGAACTGCCCACATCTGAAGGAAAGGTAACTTTGCATGAGACTAAACACCAAAAATGGTGAAGGTATCCAGGTCCAACCCAACCAGAGAGGCATTCATAAAAAGGTGCAAGAACAAACAGGGTGGAGGAAGATGGATGTTCAGAGTCATGTGGAAACAGCAAAAAGAGATAAAGGTAGATAAACAAGATAAAACTATGGATCACAGAGTATATTCAGAAACCATTGAAGGGGATACAAAAGAAACAAAATACCCCAAAAAGATAGAAACTCATGCATAGAAAGAAAAAGAGACAAGAGAATCTTGAAAACCAGATGCTTCGTATCTAGAAATTCGATCAGATACTGAGTAGTAGCCAATACTGACTCAGAAGCCTGACCAACCAACCCAAATGAGCAAAATCCTGAAGGATAATGGAAGGCAAGCAGATGATGCCTGCCAGGGAAGGGCTAGCAGTAGCCATACAGTTGTGGAAATACAGATCCACAAGTGCATCCTCCATTTGAATGCCCTCATGATTTAGTCGAAAATGGGCAGATATGAACTCTGCATGACAAAGAAAACTCCTTAGAGAAAACCTATCTACTGAAAAGTGAATCTACAGATGAACAAAGTGTAAGAGCCAAGTTCCCACAACACCTGAGCTAAAGGATGGTTCCAGAAACAACTGGCTAGTCTTTCAGTATGAGGAACCTCACAAAAATGTCTGCATAAAGGAAGGGTGTCATATGGAGATAAAACTCTAGAAAACAAGATATCCCAGAAATGAAGAAAGCAAGTGAATTGGGCACCAGCTGAAGAAGAAAACAGAGCAGTAAGAAGAACAGTATAGTGACCTTCCTCAGTAAAGTTGTTAGGGAAGGGATAGTCTTTCTGAAACAAAAGGTAAAGAGAACAGCAAGCTAAGAAGGTGAATAGACAAAGACAAGTAGACTGAAGGTAAAAGCAAGTTAAAGTTAAAGAGAACAACAATCTCCAAGTTGAGAGAAGGTATTTAATAGATAGTAAACACTAGAAAAGAAAAAGAATTCCAACTACAGGCCATAGAGAAGGAATCTTAAGTCTGGGGAGGAAACATGGCAACTGATAATCAATTGAAGTATGGACTGAAAGAATCTGAATTATACAACAATGAGATAAAAGATGAAGAGGAAAATTAAATATTATGAGTTAGGATGCATGCAAGAAGTTAACCCAAGAATCAGCAAAAACAATTGAAGTAAAAAAATAAACATCGCATACCTGAGTTATTAGATCTGCAAAGGATAAAGTTGGATGTTACATGATCCTCATCAGGGATAGAAGAATCAGAAGCAAAGGTAGGTTGTCAGAAGAGCTGACCAAAGACGTCTAAAGGCTAAGCAGAAGTTATGGAAGCAGGAGGCTGTGAGTCCTGGATCCCATATAAATAAATTAGAATGGAGCCAGCTATATGATGTATAATGATAGTAATATTGCTCTCCATCACAGTAATTCCAGTCTCCATTTAAATAAAATAAGACAACTCCTATGGAGGACAGTCTGGAGAACTCAGAAAGTTTCAGAAACATGGGTGTGAGAACTCATATTCAAGAAGATCCCCAAAATTTACTTCATGGAAAGCAGTAATATTATTATTTTTTTAGTAGATCTCACTGGTATTTTTTGTACTGATTAAATTCAGAATAAGTATTGAAACCTGAAAACTAGGTAATGATGATGGGGAATATTCCTGTCAAAATAAACCATATCACAGACTTTAAAACATGTGTCCCAAAATTTCATAGTTTGATTAAGAGAAGAAATCAAATTTATGTAAGAAAACATAATAATTCATATCAGAAGCTCTAAATGAAATCAATCTTAAAAATTTGTAACTTTCCTTTACAAATATCAAGAAATTGAAGGTAAGAAACATAAACTTCAAACGTTAACTGTAAGCTGAAAATAATAAGTGCAAAAATTCTGTAATTCATAATGAAGAAACAATATGACTAAATGCTTCAGTGCCAAGGTAAAAAATGAATTCATGATATGCACAAAGTGCTCAAGAGAAGTACTGCGCATGTGATGTTTCATCCTCCTACTAGTGGAGAGGTATAGTCTAAAGCTGACTGCATGATATAGTGGTACAATACACTATATTGTGTGTATGGGTAAGAATTTTGTTCAAAGGCTTGGCATATGTGCAAAATCTTTTTGCAAGTAGCATGAATTGTTCATTAGCTGTTCTGTGGAGAGGTAAGTTGCAAATTCTGAACCTCAAATATTACCAACATTTCATCATGACTGTATAATTATTAGTTTATTATTTCCCCCACAAATGACAAAACTTGCCATCTACAATAGATGATAATTATACATGAATAAAAAAAAGATGACTTGAAATTTCAAAACAATTTTTCTTACCATATTTAACATGTTTTAGCCAATTATGTTTGAAATCATCCAAGAGGTGTGTTGTGAGATAAATGAGGTAATGTGTAAGGGGCCTACCTAGTTAGCTTCACAGAGGTTAGTTCTTCCTCTGTCAGAAATATTTCATTGTTAGTTTCAGTCTAATCCATAATGGGCAATTTCATACTTTTTTGATAAAAGTGACATGTTCCTATTTTAGAATCAGGCCATTGTGCTTGAACCTCCAGTTTAAAATTACCATGTTATATGTAGTATATGCCACTAATGGGTGCACGTAGTTTGTCTTTTCAATTATACCATAAAAAGGAATAGGCATACTAACTTGAAATCTCTTATTAAGCCTGTGGATGTATGATTTACATCAATAGAAAAACTATTTTGAAGACACTGATAGCAAAATAAATAACCATATGAGCTACATTAAAGAAGCTATAAACACATGCTGATATATATTCTTACTATTAATATTATAGGTGTGATTATTATATTACAATAAGACTGACATTAAATCAAATCATATGATTCATATATCACAATGAGACTAATATTTAATATGCTTTGATACAAAGAGTGCAATGTAATAGAAAAACATGCAATACATTTCCTTTTTAGCTCAGGAAGATTAAAATTTTTTTTATTCATAAAAATTTGTACTACACTAGTATGTGCAAAACAGGGAATGTACAAATGAAGGGCTTTACTAATGTGTTGTCTAATTCTACTAGTCACCTAGAGATTCAAGAGTACATACTGTGTGCTCTCCATTTTTTACTCATGGGATGACCAAGTGATGCAGGTGAGGAATGCAATTTAAGATAATTGGCTCTATTTTGCTATAGAGATTTTCTTAAAATTGTTATAGAACTTCTGCTTAAGATTTCTTTCTATATGAAAAGAACTTCTATATTTTGTTATGTACACATGTATCTACTGAACTGTACAAGTGTGTGCATGTATACAATAAACTATTGTGCTTTTATTTACACTTCAAACATAGTTAGGTAAGAAAATCTTATATAACTCTCTAAAACATATTTTGCCAAACCTCTGGTTATATTAAATATGACTCATATCTAAAGGTTATGAGTGTGCCTGAGGATAGCAAAAAAGTGCTAAGAATAATTCTTAATAGATGAGCCAATTAATCAAAAAAAGATATAAGCTAACAGACAGTTATAATGAATTAATATTACTTGCTTAGAGAATTCACCCAATCAGAATAACAGAAGATGTTCATACAGTTATCTGTTATTTTTAATTGACATAATTGATAATACTACAATATTTAATACTTTCAATTATTACAAAATAGCAATAGCTTGTTAAAATTCTTTTTTGGAAATAGGTTTAAATAAATAATACAAACATGGTATCATCACCAAAACCTTTTAAAGACTGTGTAAAAACAGTAATGGGTAAGCCAGCCAAGAAAATTCTTTCCTAAATACATGTTCATTGCTAGACATTAATTGATCAATCACAGCAAATTGTAATACCTATAACCCAGTGTTCTTAATTATTTACTTTTTGATCTAGATGAACTCTAATTTCTTTGAAACAAATTTTTTTTGCAAAAATACAGAAGGCTTAACAACTGGATCAGCCCCCAAAATTGTGTTTGTCATAGCCCCAATGACTCAATAAAATTCAGTGCAATTGAGCTTTTATGATCAATCAGGTTAAACATTTTCATTTCTTCAAAAATAGCTAAATTACTAACCTTTGTTTTTAAATATAAATATGTCAACTAAAAAAATGTTTTTTTCTCTTTATCTTGGTAAAAATACTGTTTAGCAAAAACGTTTTTGTCATGTTACGATTATTCAATGTACAAATGCTGCACTGTGGCTTTATTATTCCCTAAACCTACATAATCTGTCAATTTTTGCTAACAATCATTCCCCTGGAGAACTTTACTACAGTTATACTATCTTTAGCAGGATGATCTCACCTTTCACAGAGATCTTGGTTCTGATTGGCCAGTACAAATCACATGTATAGAACATGTAGAAGAAATATAACTAAGAACAACTTAGCTGTCTGGTGTTAACATTCTGAATGGAACAATGTCTGTGGTATATTCTGTATACCATGTTGTAATACTTATTGATGGGTTTAAGCATATTATAATTGTTCTTGTCTCATTCAGAATTCCATAGGCATTAATAATGCTCACCAGTGTTGCTCTTGAATTGTCTCTTCTGACATACTTTGTATTGCATTATTCTAGCAAATGTTTGCAAATACATTTGTTTTTATAATTATGATTCAAGTATGACATGTGTTGAAAGTTAAATCTATCACATTCAATGTTAGCCAGAATACAATTAAGGCAACTTTGGAAAGTAAGCTTTTGTGTGTATGTCTTTTTTAAGGTACTTGAAGGCTCACTGCTGCTTGATATAAAACATTATTATATGTGTGCTCAGGAATCTTTTTGTAAGTGTCAATTTTTGTTGTGCAATTGAAAACCTGTGACTGTTTGAAATTTTGCTATCTGTACTGCAGAACTCTGTAACAAATACTATTATATTTAAAATATAGCATACTTTATAATCTTCATAGTGCAATTTCATATAACTAGCACTGCAATGTAAACAAATATTTTCAGGCACTGGTATAATGAATACCACAAAAAGAGAGCACAAATAAACTGCCTCATGTTATATAGCTTGAAAACCTTATTCAGAAGAATAGTAATACACAAGTTATTCCATTTAACTAAAACAAATGCTTCTGTTCAAGATTGGACTCTTATTTATAAGAAATTGTATTCATAGAAGATGACAGTCTTTTTGTTTTCTCTTTTTTTTGTACTTTGGCAAAAAATAAATACAAGTTACCCTCAATGCTTTGGTGAGCTGGTCTAACTGTACTTTAAAATTTTATGCAACCTGCTATTTTGAACAGTGCAAGTGTTTGCTATGGACCTTATGCAATCACGTGATCAGAGGAAACATGGCAATAATTTGTGGCCATATTGGATGTAAACATTATTCGTGAAAACACAGCCTTCGCTACACAATCACCTAGCTCTCTGTAACATTTTTCATCAATTTACTAGCAAATTACACAATATATGCAACCCAAAATATGAAGAAAAGTGCAGAAAAGTCAGTCTTGACACAACAGATCCTTATTCCATCCCATCAGCAAAGACAATTCCACTAGATGCCTGTAAATTAGTCAACATTGCAAATGGAGAACCTGAGTTAGGCCTACAAACCAACGTTAAAATCCCATAGGTTGAGAATATAGATATGGTAAATTATTTAGTCATGACATCATCTTTTTACACCGGAAAGTAGTTCAAGGCCCATAAAAGCCTTGATGCTAACAAGTATTATGTGGTCAGCTGGGTTCAGAGTGTCAGACTGTGGGAAATGTACAAGACGTCTAACTACATAGCTTACTTGAGAGTAATTCGAAGTTGTTTTTAGTAACTAGGCCTATTCTTTATGTTCTATCAGTGGTAAATTTAAAATCTAAATATACTAAATCATATTGTATTGCATTTTAAGTCCTCCTGTCTTGTAAGACTACTTTCTTTAGTACACATTATTATATTTTTTCACAAATAAACCCTGGATTTTAAGACCATCTGTCTTGACAAACCAAAGTTTTGACAAAACTTTATTATTTCCCACTGGACCCTTCCACTTAGCACTGCTTGTATCAAAGTATTGAGATTATGTGAAGCACCAAATATATATATAAAATACTGATTGTTATCAAAATCTGTCCAATATAATTGTGACAAGGTACATTGTACATACCAGTAATACTAACTAGATATAAAATGGGAACTGCATAGTCTATAGTATTACAATGGTTTCCAAGCCTTGTCCTGTTCGGGTCTGCAATTGTTACTGTCACAATCCATTTAACTCTATGTACTGGATCTTTTAGAAACCTATAAAACGATAACTCAGAATTCTTTGTCTGGTTGTTTTTACAACTAACTGTTGCACAGCTGATTATCATTTCAAATACTTGATCTCAAATTTTAATACCAGTAACTACACTGTGATTACTAGATTGTCTCTGCTACGTCAGGAATGGCAGTGTTTACTTTTCACCTTCCAAGATTTGTTTTTATAGATACCACTAAATATGCAGTACATATTTACTAAATTAGATTTTCTTACTCACTGTTTATGCCTATTTATTCAAGTTTAATTGGTAAAACTGGTGTTATGACTTTCATGACAAACTTAACATGGTTGTCTTAAGCTTTTCAGAATGATGAGAATAATAAATTATTAAGAAAGAAATATATATTTTTTTTAGAAAAAAAGGTTAAATACTAGAAATATTCTATATTTTATGTCTCTTCTTATTCTAAAATATTTATACTACACATAAATTCTATACTAAAGAAAACTCCAGTCAAATTAGTTTGGACTACAGAACTGCACTCTTATTAAAGACTTCACGCATTATTTCACATCTTTCGCTATTATCTGAATACCTTTTGGTGTTATAAAGTTATCTGCCATTTTCAATTGACATAATTCATAACATTACAACTTTTGAAAAGATAAAGGATAAAAACCTTACTAAAATTAACAACTCAAACTTAAAGTGAGTATGATGAAGCTTCTAAGTCAAAAAATAAGATTTCAGTTTGGTACAACTTTAAAGGAGGTACAGATTACTTGGTAAAAACCAAACCTAGTCTATACTTCTATGTCATTTCGAGTTGTCAATAAAAAACAAGAGCATTCAAGGCATTTAATGGATTTTCTACCATTATATAATGTTCTTACATTTAAATATACAGTAACTAAAGTACATTTGGCTCACCTATCATAATGGATACAAAATATTTTTTACTGCAATATAAAAATGTTGAAAAAATGGTAACTGTGCAATCAGTTGTTCTTTAAAGTATGCATGTTACAAAATTTTTCAAATTCTGAAAGTATAGAAGGAAATATTCTATTATGTTGTTGGAATGTTGTTTCGATGAGTTAAGATAATTATCTTTCCTTACTACATGTAATAATTGTATACCACAAAAAATAATAATTGCCTTTGTTGTAAAAACAAATAGTACACTGTCACCAAGTGATGAGCAAGATTTTCAAGAATGTGAACCCGTTCTTGAACTTTAAATTTGCCCTTCTTTGGCTTACACATGATTACTGCAATCAAGATTGTTGTAACTTCTTATTTTTCTTATTTTTTGTTACTCTTTGCATTGTTACAGTATAAGATATACTAACCTTTCAATATATGTTTCTTGTAAATGTCTGACCAATGAATTGGCACTTTTAGGCCTCAAAATATTACCAAGTATTTTAAGCCGAAGCCATAGTTATTCAATAATTTTTAGATGTATATAACATTACTAAAGTACACTTGCATGACAATACTAACCAGCTACTGAAATAGCTTATTAAAATTTCTATTAATAATAGCTTTGTCATTTTACTCTTAATTTCTCATTGGCTCAGTAAGTTGTTTGTGATGCTCGAAGCAACAGTAACAAGTTTCACTGACTAGTACATTTTCAGATACACTTCTTATATAATGCCAATAGAAAAACCAATTACTTTAAAACAAAATCAATGCTGCAAAATGGCAATCAACAGTTAAAAAAATAATTCATTAGTTGCAATACTTTACAAAAATTTACAGAGCTGTGCAAATATACATCATTTTATGGGAAATTCATGATGTTTGAAGAGGATGCAAGATAAAAAAAACATACCTAAATCTCAATTATAGATATATAGAACCTGCTATAAACCAAGGGTTTTCAAAAGGAAGGAATGACTGCCTTCCAAAAGTGCTTGGATCATGTTGGAGTTATGTGACTGTAGTTTTTATAAGGGAAACTACTTTTTCAGGTTATCAAATGCATATTTCAGACAGTGAAGGTAATATGAAGTATTTCAAATCAAGAGAAAATCCCAACATTACACAATCACTACAGCTCCAGTTTGTAGAAATGTTCAGTTAAAAACATTGATTATTAAGCATTTGGTAATTTGATTTCAGGTACCTGAGGTATTACATCCATTTCATAACTGCTGAAAATCCTTTTTGACAAAGGTGACTAAGTAATCACTTCATACCCTTCATGCAAATGACTGTTCTTTAAAGAAATATAGCACAGTTGATAAATTGATGATGTAGTCTTAATGTGCATGTGGTGAATAACAACAAAGCTCCTTTACTGTCATTTAAGCTGACACACCTAACTATGCCAAGTATCATCTCTGCAAAAACTTTACATGTCAACAGAAATAGTATGCGTCTTGTGGGTAAACAGATCGAGTACCATATCATACATATACTTTTGTAACATTAACTCTGTCACATATTTTACCCTTTTTTTATAAAACTATTTAGTTAGGGGAGTGGGATCATGTCTGATTAAAATAAGTTTTTCTTTTTAACAAGCTGATGGCTGCTTGACAGTTAAAATAGTAACCGATTCACACTGATCTCCTGCAATGTGCAGAAAAACTAGAAATATTTTATTACAGATTATAAGTATCTTGCACACAAAGAATGATATTATTCTAATTAAGTTTTTTCTACTAAAAATATATTATCTATTAATTGTAGTTATCAGACTCTGAATAATTTGAGTGCAAGTGATTTTCATTTTAAGTATAAAAATACTTTTCTTCATCTTACCATTTGAGTTTTATTTGCATAACCTCTAGAACTTCATAATGAATATCAGAAGTCTTTTTAGGGTAAATCTTTATATTTTATTATTCATTTTCTCTACCATATCACCAACTGTAGATATCATCATCAATATACAGTGCAATGAAATGTTTAAAATTAAGAAACAGAAAAATGTACAAATCTTTTACTTTTTGTTAGAGTATCTTAAAAGATCTTTTTTTGGTGATACTTGTAATTTCAGGCAAAATTACCTTACACGTGTGCAAGATCGTAAGCCTTGAGAACTGGGGCAATGTTTGAGATAAATTTAAATAATTTTTAAACCTTTCAATTATGCATTTTAAAATATAAACAATACATAATTAACTAAGATATAAAGTAAAACCTAAATGCAATTTAACTCTCTATCTAACCATAACATACTTAGGTAAGAAACAACCGTCAGTGTTATCGTGAACAAAACAGCTAACAATACTACCAGCAGTTATATCTACCTAACGATGACAACTGAGAGCCAATTTCAAAATAACTATTGCTAGAATATAATGTAAAATGTGCTCTTTTTAATGACTATATACGCATGTGTCAAGTAACTACATGTGACTTGTAAAGCTCAAGGAATAGTATAGAAGGTGAGTGTGGCACCTGTCAGGGGTTAGAAAAATTTATCTATAGTTTCAACAGAAGTCAGCCAAAGAACTTTGTAACATATGTGTCAATAGGGCAAGTAAACGTACTTATTGTCTACACATATTCATACCACACTGGGGTTATCATATTTAAGATAGTGTGTGTGTGTGTGAAAGTTGAGATATTTCATAGCTCATGGGTCACTAAACTGAAGTTTAACTTGTTTTTTAAAGATTTTTTTTTCAAACAAAGGAAATAAAACTTAGATAACATGAAGCTTTGAATTATAACATATATTATAATGTTAATTTCATTGACATACATTGATAGTAAAGATGTTTAATTAAATTTTGAATGTAACTCAGTGGCTTGCATAGAAAGGGATTTAAAGGGGTACTCACTACAAAAGGGTTAATCACCTTTCAGTATTAAAGGATTTTGTAATATTATTTGTCTTAAATAATTACAGCTCTAACAGAACAGCAATGCCTATGTTATAATATTCCTGAAATATCAAAATTTTGTATTTTATTTTGCAGAATTTATTCAAAATAACAAGTGGTTGAAAAAAAACCAGTAATAATGTATTCACCTTTGAATTCCAATACTAACTATTACTTACAAACAACACACTGTTAGCACAACCAATAAATAAAAATTTTAAGTACATATACTTTAATTTTATAAGTGTTTATATGATTAAAACTTTTCAAAATAAAACTAATAAAGTAGAAGATCACAAATGGTTTCTCACAGTTCTTACCTCCATTTCCCACCGGCCAAACCCCATGATGTCTTCTTTCACTATTATGGGTAGTGGATCCAAACGTCCTGTCGAAATTTTTTAGTGTCAAAGTTACTTGAACATATAAGTTTCAAAATAGTCCTAAGATGTCTTGTTAACCGGAGTTATAAAATAAATTTGTAAAGAAACATGCATAGAATTATTAACTAAATCTGAAATCTGTTTGTGTATATTTAAATGTTCTCAATATTTTTCATCACTTTTTTCTCTAGGTTGGTTTACTACAAATGTATCGAGGTTGCTACTCTGTGCAAATATGAGCTTTAGCTTGCCATATAAAAATTAAACCTTCACTCTCCCATGCCTTTCACTAAAACCATCAGATCTAGTAACTCAAGATTATCCAAAGTCTGCTCATATGAAAAAACAAAAATGGAGATGAAGTATAATACTTCAGATTTGAACATTCTTATTAAATTCATTGTATTTGGTAGCAGATTAAAAAAAATAATGGAAGGGCACAGAACTTAAAGCACATGAACACTTTGAGAAATATTAGACTGCAAAAAACCCTCTAAAGAATTTATAAGATTTTGTCAAATTTTAAAGATAAATTACAGTAATTCTTAATAACCATGGCTGGAATATACCATTATAACTTTAAGACATTTCTGAGGGGTATTGAGATGTCAGGCATTTAGCAACATAAACCCCATAAGAAATGCAATTTTTTTGTGGCTTCTGGCCTTCCATTGGGCTAAAGTTTTCTTTATTTGTATGCTTGTTTTCTTAATGAGGTATTTCAATAGACATAGGAAGGTTGCATTTATAACAAAGTTCTAAATATGATGAGGTTCCAACTGTACTACTTATTGTTTATCTATTACTGTAAGAAAGTTAACTTCAAGAAACAATGATAACATTGTTTACACTAGAATTATGATTTTCTTACAAAAATTACTACTAGTTAATAATACTTATAAAAGCGGATACTCCATTTGAAACTATGCCACATCAGTGAAATTGGTTGGCACCACGCTTTTGGTTTTTGAGTTATGTAATAAAAAAGAAGCAGAAGAAAGAAGAACAAGAAATTCAAACAGACAGATATTTACACACATTCCCAGAACTTGCAACTCAAATTTTTATATAGATATTGTTATAAAAGAAAACGCTGTATAGTACTGTAAAGTTCTGATGACCTATTGAGGAGATACTTAAAATACCACTTCGATGAACAATCGAAGCCATTCCTGATAAAATAAAATATAATTAGGCAATCATATTACAAAAAAAGATAACAGAAATTAACTTTTTATAGTAGTATGAAACAACAAATAACATGAAAAAAAAGTTTAAAGCCTCTAAAGACAAAAGATTAATGGTAAAATGTATAGATTGACAGAAACAGATTTTGCATAGAAATTTAGCAGAAGATACTAAAATATGACAAAAAACATCATCAAAGGATAGCCTGAACAAATAAGTTTCTCCCATTCCACACAGGTGAATAAAAAACACTTGTTTGTGTGATTTTGAAGCACATATAACAAATAGTTTCTCTAGGTGAAAAAGATAGATGTATTTCATACAAAAATATACTATCACACAAGGAATCAGGTGAATTGACTGTAATTCTAGACATTATAACCTGCTGGAGTAAAAGAAGTCATACATACACAACAGCCTACTAGTTCTGACGCGGAACCAGTCTGTTTGGAGTAAGGACCATCCTAACTCACAAAAGTAACAAATGGAAAAAAAGCAATATATATATATATACATCCATTTACATATCTGAATGTTAAGTTCTTCAGGAAAACTAAACAGTATTTCCTACAAAAGGATATATGAGTATCACATAACATACCAATACTAGTTACAAAGCTTGGGTAACACTTTAGTATCTATAAACTTTAAAGGAAGATCAGAACAGATGTGACAAAAATTAATCACATAATCTTGATATAGCAAATGTAAAATAAAATTTTTTCACAGAATACTTTCACTAAAAAGGTTGAAAGCAACTGAAAAGATGGCTGAAAAATAAAGCAAAAAGTGAAGTTGATAGACCACAAATTTCTTTGTTGAATTTCATGCAAAGCCACTCAAGAGCTACATACAATAGATGCCCTTCATTTAGAAGTGATACTCTACAGAGAAGGCAGCTATTCAACCACACACCACAAATTCTTGGACTATTCTTTACTAACAAATTGCGTGATTGACTGTCACATTAAAATGCCCTCACAGTTGAAAGAATGAACTGAATTTGCGACAGGATTCAAACCTGTCACCCTTAGACTGCAAATTCAGCACCATGCCAGGCCCTAAGAAATTAACTTTCTGTATCAGAAAGACAGGTCTTCCAGAACCTCTGTGAAGTAGTTAAGTACTCACGATGAAGAATCTTACAGAATGTTTTCAAGTCTGTAAAACTGGTCACTGTATCAGAAAAATTATATATACACAGTAAATAATGCCAAATTTATTCTTTGCAATAAAATGAAGAATACTGTTATGTTTCTTTACAGTAAAATACTTAATGTCCTTCAAAATGTTTCTAGGTTTTTCAAAAATCTTATGTGTAAGAAAGACAACAAACATAAATAAAAACCTATTCTTATAGTTATGCTTTGGAAGGACCCTTGCAACACATACATGTACAAGTAAACTAACCATCAGTCTTTCTAGAGCACAGTGTTTGGAAATTTCAAAATCTATAGCAAAGTCATGATCTTTGAAAGAAATAATGACACCCCATGACATTCAGTTACATAATATGCAACCACAATTGTATATCAAAACACAATGACTTTCCACGTCATTTAAAACTTAATACAGTAGTGCACTCAAAATACTTTTTTACTCATAATCACACTAGTACTTTTGTGCTATGTACTTTACTTTTTCCATCAGCATCTTAAACAACACTGAATCACAGTTCATAATGCTTATGAATTACTATAATATATAAAGTAATGATTAAAATGGAAAATATCTTAAAAGTGTATTCCATCTAATAAAACCAACCAGATTTAGATACTGACTAAACAGAATGATCATTCTTTTATTTTCAACTAGCGTAAAATAACCATGCTCCACTGCGATTCTAAGGCCCCCATATAATTCACAGTGACCTCAATGTACCAGTCAAGCATCTCGAATATTTTAATTATTTAGCTACCTCAATGCACCAATTCTTTAATTGATTTGTCTGTTGTCATTTCCCAAATTTAATTCAATTCATCTATTTTTAAAAGCAAATAATTTTATTTTGGCTTCTCAGATTTGTTTTTCTTCTTTAGTTTTTACTTGAATTATTTTCATTCTCCAATTCATATTTTTCTTTCCATTGTTTGTTGCCGTTCCCCAAACTTAGTTCAATTCAATTATTTTTAATTCTCAGGTTTGTATTTTTCTTCCCATATTTGTGCCAATATTCTTTAACTGTTTTGTTTGATGTCATTTCCCAAAGTTTATTTATCTAAACCTTTTCTAGTGTTCTGAGGGCCTTTTCCATGGGTCCTGGGAGGTCCTGATGCCTTTGTTCCCTCCTTGTTACCTTTAACAGGCTAAGAAATGTTTGATCCCATACCATATTGAATTTTGTTCATTTTTTACCAAAATATGTCCATTGTTCCCAATTTTCAGCAGACTTTCTGATCATTTTGTTCTTTTTCAACAGTATTTGGCAGAAAACCTCCAACCTGAGAATTAGACAAAAAGTGATACTTTTCTATAGACCTTTAAGAAGTAGAATTATGGGGTTTAAGGGCTATAGAGCAAAAAATTGGCCCAAATTTTTTAGTCAAATCTAAAAAATAATACCCAGGTACACACCCTGAGAATTCCCTTGGTATGCATGCAAAGTTTCAGGTCTCTAGGTTCTTTCCTCTTGGATCTATAGAGGTCACACACACACAGACATATTCTTTTATTATTATAAATGAGATTTATGTAATACTAGCAAAAATACCCAGCTTTGCTCAGGTTATTAGATTGATATATTTTAGATGAATATGTTATAGATAATTATAGATGACACTATACGTCACATTATGTAACCCATATAAAAGCCAGTGTGTGTCACATCATGCTTGATTTTAAACATAAATTGCTTCTGAATTAAGGTATATTGTATTTAATAAAAACAAACCTCTTTAATCAATGGAGACTCTAAATTAAGAAATCAACAAATATTTTTCCATTTTTATAGTATATACATTTCATTTTATACTTTTGGTACACAAATTAACAACAATATTAGGTTGTACTTTTGTTGCTTATAATGCATTCCAACATGACATAAAAGCCATTGTTGGAATGCATTGTTACCAAAATGCACTGGCTTTTCTACATATTAGTTGTTGTTATGTAAGGAAAATTTTCTTTGCTATGTGGTTTTTCACTAGCTTGCCTTGTTAAAAAGATGTACGCACATGGATAAGTAATAATACCCAGGTGCACACCCTCAGGGTCCACTTAGTATGGGTGCAAAATCTCAGGTTTCTAGGTTCTTTCCTCTTGGGGTTATGGCGGTCACATTTCTTTTCTAAGTGGTTTTTAGTCAAAAAAGATGCACACGCTCATGCTCGTTGATAAGTAATAATACCGAGGTGCAAACGCTTGGGGTCTACTTAATATGGGTACGAAATTTCAGGTTACTAGGTTCTTTGCTCTTGAAGGTAAGGTGGTCACATATTCTTTTCTATATGGTTTTTTTTTGCTTGCTTACCTCACAAAAACACGCACATGTGTGGATAAGTAATAATACCCAGGTGCACACCCTCAGGGTCTATGTAGTATATGTGAAAAATTTCAGGTTTCTAGATTCTTTGCTCTTGGAGCTATGGCAGTCACACATACAGAGACTCACAGGCACACCCTTTTATTATTATAGATGTAGAATTAACTGTCTGGTTTTTCTTACAAACATAGTTCTATGAAGTAAAATGTCAGGAAGTATATATCCAAAGGAAAATACATTTCTTATCTATATAGTGACTTAAAATGCAATGTCTTTTATTGGTTTGAATCACTTAATAATATCCACACAAAAACATTAGTGGAATCTGAAGAGTCAATGAAAAATATGTCTTAGAAATGATAAAGTTCACTGTTCTGTGCAACGTTAACACAGAGCATACTATTCACATCTGTACATAAACTTGAGTAGGTGATAAAGTAACTACAAAAATGACAAAACTGTTGAACAAGTGAAGTTTTTTTCAGACATTTCTTGCCTATTAACTTACAACTACATGTCAAACATCTTATAAATCTAGCTTTGGGCTTTTATAATTATAATTTTTTGGTTTAGAGGTTCCAATAGAAGGAGTGCAACAAAACAAACACTCAACAAACACTATCACAAAAGTGGGGAAAACATTTCTTCATGAACAATGCAACTTTGTTAGAGCATTGGTATAAAGTTAACAACCTTTAAGCTACCCTTTGATCCAACATTACTAATGAATAAAGAATGAGAATGACATTCCATACAATAATGACCTTCTTAAAAAAAAAAGCTCCAGATAGATACAGATATGCAACTCTCACTCCAAGAAGAAAGAGTTCAAAAACCAGAATATAAGTGTGTAGTAAGACTGTAATTACATGTTAAAATTCTTACCTGACATTCCTACAGTGGAACACGGATCCAATTTAACCACAGACTAAATAGTTGTTGAAAATTAACCATATATTACACTGTTCAATTTTATACTTTCTGACACAGCTCAATATCAATTATGTAAAGTTCAAATCAAAGCTTCAACATGTTTTGATTTTCTGAAATATTTCTAAGAATTAGTAAAGTTATTTAAGCTGCAAAACTAAACAATATACGAATTTTAAAGTGAAAAATCATTACTCATTAAAGATTTGATCAGAAGTTAAAAATATCAATAGTGTGTGTCAATGTTGGTTATTAAGTTTGAATTTCTGAATGTTTAGTTACATTTGCATTTCTCCTATAACAATTTCCTTTGTTGGAACATTAATTTTTGTCAACAATTGTCTTACATCCAGCCACTATTTCCAGGTCTGCCATAGGATAGAGTTGTAGGAACAGGCTGTGTCAGAATACATCTTGCTCTTGCCACATTGTTTAACAATCTGTTTCTGAGAGTGATGCTTCCCTGTCAGATCCAATTGTTATTAGTGAATAAACCTTTTTTTTACATAAATAAAATTTTTGTATATGTTCTTTTCCACTATATGTAGTTTATTTCAGTACTAATACAATAGAACAAGTTATTCTAAAACATTATCAAAATGTTTAATTTTACAACCTTAATTCAAACATCAACAAAAGTTATAAATAAATATGAGGTCAGACAAGATTATTTCAGTTACTTACCTTTTTTATGTTTCTGTAGTTAGAAACAAAAACTTCAACACTCATACCATATTTATAAAACACTGCACACTATCATTATTTGAAAATTCTCATCATTCTTGTATTGACACAAATTAAATAACAATGTAAGGACAAAACAAAAATACAAAATTAATTTATCCTTAAAGTATAGTAAACAACAATACTGGTTAATAACCAAAGAACAAAATTAAAATAGTATGTATGGGTAGCAGCCAAATGAATGGTCAAATGTGTAAAAAAAAATCATCATTATCTTTTATTTCTAGAAACACAGGAACTATCAGCATTACTATTCACACCATTAGATGTAATATTGTATCTTTCCTTTACTACCCCTAAGCAAACTGAAAAAAACGTTTTTAATGTTTTAAGTATGTATTTAAAGTGTACAAACATTATATACAGTTATATTTCAAGCTTACAACATGTAACCTTTTAACATACTTAAAAAAAAATTTTCTTGACATACTTTTCTTTTTCTAAAAGTTTTATTCCTACAAAAATTGCAACTTTTCAAATTTCAACCAAAGAAAAAAATGTTAAAATACACATTCATACACAATGTGTTTAAGAGGGGAAAGAAAATACTCTTTGAGTTGTTGAAGAAATACGGTTTTTTGTTTTATATACAATGAAGACCATATAGCATAACATAAAATTCAATTCTTTAAATCTTAGTAGCATCCACTATCATTTTGTTGAATAGTTTGTTTATATATATATATATATATATCACATTAAAAATTAAAAGGAGGGAAAAAAATCAATTTACATGAAATGGACTTTGACTGGTGGAAAATAATTACCAGAAAAGATTCTTACTTACTTACCCTGGCATGATAATCAAAAAGACCAACAAATGTAGGCCAGAATAAAATTACTGTTCCTTTTAAATAGGAGCAACTTTGGTAACAAACAAGCTACACAAGGACTATCTGTGCCAGACATTCCTAATTTATAAACTAATGGGCTAGGAGAAAGGTAACTAGTCAACAGCATTCACCACCAACTCTTAAGCTACTCTAATCATTCAAGTTGTGGGATTTTACCCTCACTCATTTAATGAGCCCAAGGCCCCAAAGCTATAATTTTCCTACATTGAAAATATATTTCCAACAGGTACTTCCACTCATTTAAATAGCTATTCTCATTCAGTGCTACCATCCACTGGCAATTTTTTTTTAAATGCCACAAGCCTTTTATTCCTATGTACCTTCTCGCTTCACATGGTTTAACTGATTCACGCATGCAAATTATCATGCAATTAACCTCCACCAACAGATGTGCCTCACTCACACGTGACTCATGTGACTCCCTCTATGCTATTCTACCTAACTATCATTTTAAGTTTAGGCAAAAAACAAAGCACCATTATACAGTGGGGAAGAAAGGGTGGGAAGTGTGAGCAGAAGTAAGTACCTGTCGGAAATATATTTTCAGTGTAGGAAAATTATAACATCCGAAAAGGTACCTTACTTCCACTCACAAACATAGATAAAATCCCACATTGAAGTTAGAGGGACCAGTGCAAGGGAGAAAAGAGAAGCATCCTCAATAAGTGTTAAAAGGACCCCTCCCAAGAGGGAACACTCAAAGATGTGGATGATATATGGAAGACTGCAACACTTCTGTACCAGGTATACTCTTTGCCTAGACATGGAAAAGGTGAGACTGAGTCAGGTAGACAAAAATGAAGATCAAATCTCATTTTTGTGGGTAAAAGATGGGTTCAACAGACTGTACACAGCAAGTAAACTACATCCAAAACTCTACTGTCAAGAACTGATATCCACATGGGGTAGGACGAGGATCATATCATCAGTAAGTGAACTTCAACCTAAAACTCAACTGCTGGGAACTGACATCCAAGCAGGGGCAGGAAAGAGAATCATACCATCTTCACCTCAAGTTCAGCCAACCAGAGGGAGAATTATCACCATCAATTACTGGAACCACCCCAAATGTAGTACCATTCTCAGCATAAAGACACTGAGGGGAGCACAAGGGGAGGTAGCGGAGCAATGACCAAGTGCACCCATCATGACCCACAACACAGAGAAGTACACCCAAGATGAATTGAATAAGTGAGCAGGTACATCCTGAACACATGTGAGGATTTATCTTGATTGGTTCAGCTCTAAATTCAAAACTCAACCACTGGGAACTGACATTAATGCGGGGATAGAATGAGGGATCCCAATCAAAGGAGTGAACTGCCTTGATGCCAGAAAACTACATGCGTGAGTACATCATGTTGATTGGTCCAAAACTAAGACTGGCTTTCATGCAGGGGTAGGATGAGGAATCCCAATTATGCCTACACCAGCAGAACACCACCACCATAATCTCAAATGAATGGATGCATTATTCTAATATTGTATATTTCAGACTCAGGAAGAGACTTCCATGGTTCACCACCCAAGCAGCTTGGAACTGGAAAAATGGTAAGGACTCTCTTATTCCACTGGACGAATGAGCTGAACAGAGGAGTGTTCACACCCGAGACAGTGCAATGGCTGATCACAAAACCTATACTGAAAAGCGGGGATGGGCAGCTATCCAATTTTGCTTTACCCATGATATCCATGGGTGAGTACGATCTGGAACAAGCATACTGCAAGGAATAATCCACAAACAATCTTACAAAACACCCCATCTCTAGTATATTACAGAACAGTGTGTGTTTAATGGCCATGGAAAAAAAAAATTCAACATGGTCTTTCAGTGCAGATACGAGTACCAAACTAAGTGAAGTATACCTGGCCAGGTACCACTTGCAACAGAGCAGCATCCAGATCAAAACATGGAATAGGCCCCTGAAGAAGATAAATAAGGAAAAAAAGAAAAGTTATCTAGTTATAGCCACACCGAGGTCTGAAGAATGACAAAGGTGGAAGATGATAACCCAACGAAGAAGAAACAGCAACACAATGCAGATAGTGAGAAATTGATAAATCACCCTGTGATGAACAAATCGAAGGTAGTGTCTTGATATTGGAATACAGTGATGAGCATTCAAACTTGGTCATCCATAAACCCAGAGAAAAAGCCCACCTGAGAGTGAGAAATGATTCCATGGTAAAACAAGGTAGCACCAAGAAGCGATTGAGGCATAACAGATCTATCACAGGGCACCAGTCTCTGGTTGTCTTGGGGACCACAAACAGCCTGAAATAAAACCCTGGAGAAGGATGAACTACAAGATCAATGCCATGTTGAGAGAGATCTTGTACTGCCTCGTACAGAAGCTGATATTCTAAATGGGTAAAATGGATTCCAAGTGTTGTGAATCCGGGAACAGAAAATCAACCTGATGGTAGGCTAAAGTAAACTGGTCTGCAGCTTGCAGAGGGCGAGGCACACTTGCACCATCAGTATGAACCCCAATATCAGGAGAGGGTGGAAATACAAAATACTGAGAGGAAGCAGTACCACGTTACAAGGAAGGTAGAGGATTACAGGAAATTGTGGAAAAAGGATAAAACAGAACATACTTGTGTAATCATTTACAAAAAGTTCTATTAGGCCTAGAGTAACTAGGGAAGACACGCCAAAGACAGATGGAGGAAAAAAGCTGCAAAACTGTCATTGTCCTGGACAGGTTTGGTTTGTTCAGGAGGAAGCTGGGCAACATAAGGAGAAGAAGGTTGGTTCAAATAATGATCAATCTCTCGACAAATAATTGCCGATAATTCCAATGTCGAGTTACCCCCCCTGAAGTCTGAGCAAATATGCTGGCAAAGGTACAACTCTGATGTGATGACATTTATTTAGTAATTCATCATGTAAACCAAACACAAAAAATTAATTTCCATAACTGGATTTCTAAAGTGAAATAACACCTCTATGAAATATTAAAATGGAAATTATGGGTTGTAAACTAAAAGTAAATGGTATGAAAATTCAAAAATCGATTTGAGAGAACAGTACAGAAAACGTCTTAACACAAGCACTGAGAAATGATAGTTAGGTAGAATAGCATAGGGAGAGTTACAAGTTTTATGTGTGAGGCACATCTTTCGGTGAGTGTTTGTCACATAATAATTTGCATGTGTGAATCAGTTAAAACATGTGAACCAAGAGGGTACATAAGAATAAAAGACTTGTGGCATAAGAAAAAATTTTGCAAACAGAGGGCAGCACTGAATGAGAATAGCTATGTATGCGAGTAGAAGTAAGGTACCTTGTCAGAAATGAAAAGCATAATTTTTGTTTCACAGTCAAACACTAACCTTTGGGTCACACTTAGCCCAAGGAATGTTTTAGTGCCCTTAAACATTTTTGTACTATTTCTGTATTTGGTCTCAGACAGGAAGACAGATATGCTCTTTTAATTAAATGGTTATTATTATTATTATTATCTATCATTCAATTCCTGTTCTATGTGCTTCAGTGTGATATTTTAAGCCTTGTAATGTATAAATTGATGTATCTAAAACAGCTCATTATTTTAAAAATAACAGGATGAAAGGCATGTCTAAGATCTGAAAATAAGTTATGTTCTACTTAAGATTTTGTTTTAATAGGATGATTTGGCTTAAGAAATGAGTTGTCATCAGCATTATTGCAGGCCACACCTCGAAAGAACTTGCAAAGAAAATTGAGAGCAAGTACCTCCATGTAAATTGACTGAAGAAATGACAGTAAAATTTTATAAATGTATCATAACAAGATGTCTACATAGGCATGACAGAAAATGATGGCAATTCTGTTGAACTGCCAAAATGATGAACACACTGATGTGGATAGACTGCTTATATGGAGACGAAACAATGAAAACAGTGAAGGAGTCCAGAATTGTATCCCACCCAGCTAGATGTATCCATGAACAGATATAAGTATAAATGAGCTGGGTGAAGAGGGATGACTATGGTTATTTGGGAACAATTGAGAGATGGAAGGAGGAAGGAGAGAAATATTCCACTGATCTGTCATAACTCACTGAAGGAGATTGAAATGTGCATTTCCACTGGAAAAAGAGACTCTAAAGAGGATAACAGCCTCCCCCCCCAAAAAAAACAAAATATAGGACCTCTTGCATAGGAAGTAAAGGATAAATGAGACCTTTGAAAACCAGACATTCTACATCTTGGAAACATAAAGAAGAAGGCTGAGCCTCCAGCACACAAACTCATAAAGACCCCAAAACAATCAGATACTGAGAATACTCTGCTCAGCCAACCCATGGAGTAGACCATGTATATGGAAGGATGCAGCAAAGGACGTCTCCCAGGACGAAGATAGAAGAAGTCAGATAGTTGTAAAAATTTAAATCTAATGAGTGCATTCTTCACATGAAAGTCCTTAGTAAGTAAATGAAAACAGATGGGGCTTGAGTCCTAAAATACAAAGAAAGCCTTCGAGAGAAAACAGTGTGACCCAAGGGTTTTCTGAAAAGTGACTTCATAAGTGCATAAAGTGTATGAGCCAAGTTCCCATAGGAATGAAGCTGAACGGTGGTTTCTGAAGCTCTGATCTCAATGATGGCTAGCCTAATAGTAGGGGGGTAAGCATGAAGGGGCTACAAGATGAGAAACAGGAAGGGTGAGGAACTCCCTAAAAATTTCATTGCAGAGGAAGGTTACTAAACTGAGTTTCTTAAGATATGATTGAAAGAATTTAGTCCTGAATGTGAGGCATCCAGACCAAGCAAATTTCAAACTAAAAAAAAATCAAGTTAATGGACAAGAAAAAGCATGGAGAACAGGTAGGTGCAACCTTCCCCAATAAAACTTTGGGTTTGCAATGTAGAGCCTCAACAAAAAGGGCTAAAGATCACAAATAACTAAGAAGTTGAGTAAGAGGCAGATTGAAAGAGAGAGAGTCAAATTTGAAGAAAAAGCTACCTAAGCTGGAAGAAAAGATTCAAGAGACAGAAGCTATAGAAAAAAGAAAGAAATCTGATAAAATTCCACAGCGAAGTCTCAAGATTGAGGAGGACATGGAAACTGCGAGTCGACACGAAGCTGAGACAGAAAATAATCACATAACTTTAAGTTATGTTATTGGATTATGTCAAGCATGTGCAGCTCACATACAGATTTTGCTGAGAATGTTTTTATTGAACTTTTTAAATTTATGTTTCTTATCTAACCTACTCAATTTCTAATTTTGACATTTTAGTTATTTTTAGAACAACATATAAAAATATACATAAAAATAAGAAATCCAGTACCTGAAACTTTGTTTTTGCTCTCAGCCCCCAATGAAACTTAACCCTACATTTTTTATAACAACAATAGTAAGACCTCAGATAATTTTTATTCATTTCAAGTAATAAGTGCCTTAAAATAATTCAATTCATTTAAATAACTGCTGTGAATTTGGCAATATTAACAACGAATTTGTAGACTTAATGTTTTGAACACTGTCATTAGAACAAGTTAGCCTTATACAGAAATCAATTAAATAAAATCTTCTCTTTTTACTAGTTATAAATAATCCAAAATAAAACATCAAGGAAAATTACTGAGAATTTGTAAAAGACAGAATATGATAAGAAAGTGTCTCAAGTGGATATGAGTTTATAGTTTATATCTCCATAAACTAAGAAGATTGAGACTATAAAACTATACTTGGCCTTAGCAACACCTTTGCTATACGTAATTTGAGCCACACTCAGGTCACATAGGGGTAGTAAGAAAATCTAAAGTGGGCAATTCAGTATGAAGTGTCATATGATACAGAGAAGTGGAGAATGAGAAATTAATTAAGTATATCCTTTTGAAATTAAATAAACTACCTTTGATGCCAAATTTACTGACATACATTGATAATAAAGTTGTTTGATGAAATTTTGAATGTAACTCTTTAAAAGGTTGTGAGATGCACACTATAATCCCCACCTGTGTACAAACAGTTAAACTGTAATCCTTAAATAAGGAAGATGGAAGTTGTTGCAGCTGAAACAAAGAACACTCATCTTCCACACTTCCATAACAAGTGGAAAGCAATGTTTCTTCAGATACATTCAGAGGGATTTTTAAGGTTTTTATGCAAGTATTCTGCATGTAGTTAGATCATACCCTTTAAACATAATGTGAAAGATCTTAAACATATGATAATTCTCTACCTTATATGAGTTACATACCAAAAAGTCTTCATCTGGTGTATGTCTTTCTCCCCTAAACTTAAGCAGCCTGAATTGTAAAGATGGACAGAAGAGATAAAGGCGCAGCACATCTTATTTCTCAAGCAAATATTTTTGTCCTTTGTGTACACAAATATGTAGCTTTTCCTTTTGTTACCCATGTCCAACTTATTTTGTTATGCTTGGTTATTACATTTCTGAAAAGCAAGGATAATGCTATCTAGGGACATATAATAAACAACTTTGATGAATTAAGTCTTTCGTAATTCAGTTATTAATACTCATGCATACAGATATTGTTCAGGAAATGTTCAAATAGTATAGTTTTAGAGTACTATATTATGAACAAGCTTCTAAAAGATAATTTATTTTTTGTCCAAACATGTTACATAGCTAAGTGAGACTACACACAGTTGAAATTGTACTAATCTGACATTAATAATCACCTGCTTTAAATTGGCAGAATGGGGATTTACAATGAGTTGTTGCAATTTATTTATATACATGTTACAGTGTAATGAGCTTAATCCATCCATTCTATTTTTGAAACAGTATTTTGAGCCATTAGTAGCTAGCAATTTGAAACATTTCTAGCCCATCACACTAGGATCACTTATTAAAGTATCCAAACATAATCATAATGTATTGTTAGAGTTTTTGTTTTGTAAGAGAATAAAATGAAATTTTAGAATATTAGAAAGAACTATGTTTTATAAAATCAACACAAATTTATTTATTGGTTGTACACAGTAGAACTCTTGTTTATTTTCTTTACAACATTTAAAATTAATTTCTGTTAGTCTCGGTTTTTGTATCTCACCTGATGATACCAGGTAAACCTGGTGAAATGTTATGAACAAAATAAACAAAAGTTTTACTATATTCAATCAATAAAAAAAATGTGTGTAAATTTGTAGAAGTTGTAATTTTTTAGTGTTTTAAATATATGAGTGAAGAAACAATGTTAGTGAAATATTTGTACAGAGACAGTCTGTCATTTTTGAGTGTTTTCCAGTGTAATAGTTTTAGAAATTTTTACATATAGCTCTTTTTAACTTGATAACTTTTTCAAAATGTTTAGACTAGATTATGGCCATATTCATTTTTTTAATAGTTTGATTAATTTTTCTATAATACCAGATATTTCAAAATAAAATAAATGACACCATAAGAGATTTTCTTAACCCCTCAATCTTGCTGAAAGTTAACATTTTCCAACACTTAAAAAGGATTTCTGATAGACACTCAACCATGTTCGCATCTAGCTTTTCTCAATTCAATGCTGTATTTATATGCAAATTTTTTTTGCTCACCACTAGCCTTGAGGCTCCCACTTAATCTAACATGTTTCCATATGATATTGTTGCATGCAACTAAGCATGTGACAATCCTCCACCAATAGGAGTGACACTGCTTTCAAACACAGCTGGCTCTCTCTATACTGATTGTTCAATCATCACTTCAAGATTAGGCAAGTATGATGCACCAGAAGTGAGAAGAAAGGGTGGAAAGTGCAAGCAGAAATGAGTATCAATTGAATATACATTTTAAGTGTTGGAAAATGTTAGAGTAACTTCCACTATGATATGATATGTAACCTCTTCTCACATCTAGCTAGAATCCAACATTGAAACAAAGAGGGACCAGTACAAAATTTTAGCTGAATGAGCCCTTTTAGGAAGTGCCCAACGAGAATCCATAGAGTGAAATACCTTATACCTCAGCACAGCATAAGGGCACACTCATGGGAGACCACACTTCATCTGTACGAGGAAGTGTCTAAAGGATAAGTGGAAGATAGAAGCTCAATCGAAAACCTGCATCAGATATTTGGAATTACTGCATGTGTAGTGTGGCTAGGGCACATTAGACCATATATGATGGGTCAACTCCAGTCCAAAACCAAGCTGCACCAGGAATTTGGCTTACAGGCCATAGTAAGAGGAAGGTCCCCACAATCTTCACCTCAAGCCCAGGGAGGCAGAAAGGGAAGTAACATCCACCCTGCAATTGAATGAGGACTTATGTTGGTTGGTCCTGACCAATCCAACACTAGACCACCAAAGAACCCGACTTCCAGGTAATGGTGGGATAGGAGAGAGACAGTCAGAGGGGTGAGCTGTACTGTACGAACAGAACAACACTACCCTATTCTTTACTGAGTAGAAATGATCACACTCAGGATGCATCCTCCATGGTCCACCATCCCAGCAGCTAGGAACTGGTGAAGGGTAAAAGACTCCCATGTTCCATAATGGAGGATGAAAGTAGGGTGGGAAGTCTGAAGGAGTGCATCACCATAAGACAGTGCAACAGGTGACCATGAAAACCCTATTTTTTAAAAACAGGCTAGCACTAGATTTTAGACTAGGCGTGGAGGATGAACAGCAATCCCCTGCCTGTTTTACTCATGCTAGTATGCTAGTCCATGAGTGGGTATGATGTGGATCAAGCCATTTTTAGGAAAATAAGCCCCATGAAGATACTTTAATCAATCTTGTAGAAAACCCTATTTCATTAGTGAGCGATATGTCAAGATAGAATGATCCTACACTGATCAGATTTTGGTGTTTGGTTAAGTATATCCTAGCACACAATACTTGCTTGTGAGCAGGACAGTATAAGGGACTAAAGGGCTCTGAAAAAGAGAGTAAGAAAAAAAGATTTACCCAGTCAAAGACAGCATGATGTGTGAAGATTATCTACCAGAGTCAATCCATAGTCCAACGAGGAAGAAACAGCCAGATGATGAAAATAGTGTGTGGCAAAGATGTGAGGAGTCATCCATATGCCAACACAATCTTCTCCAACAGATGAGCGAGTTAAGTGACAAATCTGATGGAAGAACACCTGAAAACACCAAAAGGCATCTCCATCCAACAAAGAATATGCTAAACATATAAGATGTCAGACCCATCCAGTGAGAGTAACAGGAGAAAGATTACAAGTGAATGAAGAATTTCATAGAAGGAATAGGAACCCCAAAAGACAAAGTGCAAGCCAAATGACAATGGAATGCATGAACAGGACATAGAAGGCAACTGTGATCCAAATGAAAATAAAGATGAGAAATGGAAAGAGTAAATAAGGGTGAACATAGTATCACCCCACAAGCTGCAGACATTTTAGGGAGAAAAGCATGATCAAATAGAGAAGAATATAGAAGTGGTAGAATAGAATGCAAGAACAATCAATGATGTAAACATCAGAACACTGATGACCACAGGCAAGAAGGAGGAGGAAATAAGTTTTAAGAGACAGATGGTATAAGAAATAAAGTTCAAAGAGAGGTAAGGTAAGGGCAAGGAGAATAACATTAAGGACCCATTCAAGTAAGATAGAATGGGCTGGGCTGGGAGGAAAATACCCGACAGAATGGGAAAAAAGGAAAGTAGTTGAGGGTGCTACCCGTTAAGCAACAATAGTCAAGACAGATCTGCCATGATTGAAAAGTAATGATAGATTGGGAACAGAAAGACAAGAAGGCGAGAAGGATTGATGAAGAAACCAGTGGTGATAAATTTGCCACTTCTACTGATATGCTTCTAAAGAGGATGAGTGAACAGAATGGGACAGGAAGAAGGCTAAATGTGAAGAGAGTACCTGCCATCCTACAAGAAAAATCCCATGTGTGAAGCCAGAGTGATTACATAGCTGAATGTAAGAAAGAAGTATAGAGTGGAAGAGAGTAGAAAGGCAGAAAACTAAGCAGAGGAAACCACGATCAAACTAATAGGATGCCACAAGAAAGATATGAGAAGGAGAGTCCTGAATGAGGGAGTGAAATCAAGGGAGGAGATTAAAGGAGGTAAGCACAAAGGAAGAGAATGGACCATTCCTGACTAAATGCACCCACCACCAGTGCCTGAATATGGGAAGCTTGTTGTTTAAGAGGCAAAGCCATTTTTGTAAGGTGTGTCCAGATGAGAGCAAAGCCATCGAAAAACAGAAGGATTGATGGATCACTCTGGAAAAAAAAGAGATCCCAAGAGATGTTCTGTTACTCATTTAGAGTACAACCAAAAATACCAGAGTGATCACAACCAAAGAAAATAAGGGATTCCAAGAAAGCCTAAGTCACTAACAGATAGAAAACTAAACAGGGAACTAAATCATCCATGGCTCCTGCTGAGATGGGAAGTGAAGAATACACCCAATTGAACCAGCTACTTCTAACAAACCTAGAGGAGAAGAGTATATTTGCAGGAGTCCTGTTGGAGTGGAGTTAAAAGAAGTTAGTCCTTCATATAATGGTGGAATTTCAATCCAAGCCATAAATGTAATGATCAAATGCACATACCACTTGACAAAAAACAACAAAATGTATGGAGCTGAAGCTAGGCCAAAAAGAAGAACTCTGAACTGATAAACTCAACTATATGTACAGCCTGAAAGTAAAGTCTGGATGCTGGGAAGATGGAAATGTAAAATCTCAGATACAACAACCTTGGTTATCCAAAGCCCCAGAGAAAATTACCACCAGAGGGTGAGAAAACTTACCACGGCAAACTGACAAAGGTCGAGAAATTAGCCGGTAAGAAATAGAATGTTGATGTGATGCCCATCCCCAGTGTACTGGAAAAAACCTATAGAAGGGTGAGAAACCTTTTCTATATCATCCTTGACCAAAAGGTCTGACACCACCTTGGAGAGACACAGTTGGGAAACAGGATACCCTAGAAGAGGTAAAGGAATTGAACACAAAGGGTTAGGAGAGGGAAAATGAAGGGTAAGGCCTACAGATACAACCTGTAGTCCCCAACAGTAGACCATAAAAGAAATCCATAGATCCAAAAATTGAGCCAAATAAGCCCCACTGTTCCTAAGTTTAGAAGATAGTCACAAATGAGACTGTCAATGCTGAAACCTATAGATAGTGGAAGATCAGATTGAATAAGAGAAAGGGTATGGAAGAACAGAGAGCAAAAAGGAGTTAGCAACTGGAAAACGTTTGGAAAAGACAAAACACAATGGTACTCAAGGAGAAATGTTGGTGCATGGATTAAGCCTGTGACTACAAAGAATCAGTACCCCACCAAAACACACTGTCAAAAAAGGAAAGCAGCCATATAAATGTTCCTGAGATCAGAGGAAGGTAAACATACTTGGGCAAGAAGGGCTGGGGAAACCACATACCCCCTCGTCCAGAGTACAATCTTCACTCAGGAAGAGGACAATGAACTCTGTGTGTCACAGGGATGGGCAGAAGAAGAATATGTCTGTACAAGTACTTGCACAAAGAGGTTATAGAGCCAATATGTGTAGCATAGTTGGGGTGTGTTCAGACCATAGTTTGTGTGCTCACCTCAACTCTATCATCAGACTTTATTGGACTGATACCAGAGGGCACAGCATTCATGTTACAGATAATGATATAGTTTGTGCACTCCTCGACTCAAATGAACAGGCATCAGCTGAAAGAGGAGGGTACAGGCATATTTCTTGTCCTTACCTCAACTCTAATGATCAGAGATGACTGCACAGAATAGTGGTGCATGCTTGCCTCATCTCCACTGGACAGTCATAGACTGCAAGAGAAGGATACTGTATTATATTATGTGCTCACCTCAACTCAACACTCAGGTCACAGAAGGAAGGCACAAGTGGCATGGGTGATATGTATAGCTATATAAGAGGTGACCTGGACTACACTGACAGTCACCACTGCCCGACTTATTTCAATATTTATACTGAATTTTATATCACACCACCATATGAGTCTACCAGGTGAGGGTTCTCCATGGTCCATTATTCCAGTGGCTAGGAATTGGTAAGTAGCAAGGTTCTCCTGAGCTCCACTCTACTAGAAAAAAAAGAAAGAGGAATTGGGAGTGAGGAGACCTGGAGAAAATACCTAGATCATTGTCAGTCCTCCAGTCTGTAAATATTTTTTATTGGAGACAGTGCAATAAGTGATCACAAAACACTATTTGGAAAAGCCAGAAAGAGTGAATCAAGGAAAAAGGCAGAACTCCCCTGGTGCTGCCTTTTTCCATGATGGTACGTGGAATAGGTATGGTATGAACTGGAAAAAAAGGCAGATATAAAGATATTCCACAAAATATTGCAAAACACACTATCTCACAGTGAACATAGTGGATAGAATGAGCACTGGATCCAGACAGATTTTTGGAAATAAGTATATCCTGGGAAACACGACCAGCCACCTGATGGGATCCTATAAATGACAGAAAAATGTAAAATAAAAAGAAACATACTCATCTGTCTAGAAACAGTCGGTAGACTGTAGAATAACAATCAGAAGCAGTTGAAAGTCTTCAAGAGACGAGAGAGGCAGTTGGTGAAGACAATGGGTGACAAAGGCATGTAGGAAGTCTAAATGCCTACCTGAAGAATATTGTCCTGAAGTCACCTGAAATGAGCAGTGGGGGAATCAATGAGCCAACAAATCTGACAAAATGAAATGGGAAGCAGCCTGAGATCATCAAGATCCAATGAGGAGTATACCAAATGTGTAAGAGTATAGTGAGAGGTGTCCCTGGATAAATAGGAATCCCAGGGTACAAAGAGTCTGTGACAGGAGCCTCAAAAAGGGTGAGGTATGAGATAAGTAGCAAAGAAAAGCATGAAGAGGACACAAGTCTATCCAAGTCTGACTGATCATACAAGTGAGAAATAGAAGAAAATGAAATAAGCAAGAAAAATTGGTCCCCTTTCTGAACAGCTGAAGTATTAGGGAGGAAGGTCTAGTCAGAATAGAGAAGAATATAAGAGTGGTTTGGTTTTGAATTTTGCACAAAGCTACATGGGGGTTATCTGTGCTAGCCATCCCTAATTTAACTGTGAAAGACTAGAGGGAAAACACTAGTCATCACCACCCACTGCCAACTCTTGGAATACTATTTTACCAATGAATAGTGGGATTGACCATCACATTATAATGACCCAATAGATGAAAGGGCAAGCATGTTTGGTGGGATGGGAATTCAACAATATGACACTCAGATTGTGAGTCAAACGCCCTAACCACCTGGCCATACCAGGCCAAATATAAGAGTGATGGAAAAGAGTAAAAGAACAATCGATAGCACAAGTATCTGAACAATAGCATCCACAGGCAAGGAGTAAGATGAAATAATTTGTGTGAGAGAGAGAGGTGATATAAGGTGCAAGATGCCAATGGCTCAAAAAGTTCCTGGGTTACAGCGAACAGAACTACACTGAGTCCCAATCAGGCAGGGCAAAGAGGTCTATGAAGAAGGAAGAAACAGATGAAGGTGTAAAGAACAGGGGACAAAAACACCCTGCAGTATCCAGAAAGGTGTTATGTTGTGGATAAAGCTACCTAATAAATGGAGACAGCTAATCCATGGTCAAACAGCCATGTAAAGAAAACAGAGATAGTCCATAGTAGGATGATCAGGATAGAGCAGATGGACCAAAGATGAAAGACATACTACTTATGTTGATACATGGGCAAAGTAGAAGGGTGACAGGAATGAGAAAGGAGAATGGCTACATAATGGGAGAGTCCAGATAAATCCTAAATATGAAGGTGGGGGACAAGATCCCTTGATGGAACAATGACATGAAGCAAGAGAGAGGAAGAGGGGATAAGGTTTCCAGATGCAGTAGATGAGAGAACATGGTTGAACCAGTCAAAGAGGTGCCACTAAGAGGACACAACAGACAATCACAAATCAAGGCAAGGAGCCGAGGTAAAGGGAAGAGGTCAATAGGCATAAAGAAATAGATGAGACCAGTCCTGGCTGGAAGCATCAACAGTTAGGGCTGAGGAACAGGGGACAGGAAACCAAAAGAGAGGAAGCTTAAAGTTAAGAAGAGTGGCAAAGGCATCAATGAGTTGAGTCCCCAGTATAAAGCACACAAAATTGAAAACCTGATGGTGAAGAGACCATTCTATGGGCAGAACACAGTCTAACCAAGAGATGATGCAAGAAGATTCATAGTGTTCAACACAACAGGCAATGATATGAACCCAATGAGAATTGGTCCGACAGAGAAGGATCAGACTTTGAAAGTAAAGGATCTTGGATCTTGTACCCCCTCAACATTTGATAGAGGAAACAACTGTGGTGTTGTCCAAATGGATATCTAAATAATCCACAAGAAAGGGTAAGATATAAGAGCATGCCTGACAGGCCATCATAACTTTGAGCATGATAATATATAGAGGACACTCATCCTGGGTCTACATACTTCATAGTAGAGAAATAGGAACATGCACAACAGGCCACCAGAACTTCAAGAGTGATTATATGAAGAGAGTACTCCTCTTGGATCCTGGTACCTATGTTACATTGTCAACCAGAGAGGGAAGTATCAGTGAAGAGGTGCAGGTCCAGTCTGGGTGAAGGGAATGGAACACTAGTGGCAATACCGGATTGGTCTAGCCACCAAGGCAGATCATTGAGAACAGGAGGAAAAAGGTGAACCACTGAGGTCAAAAGATCCTGTGAGTGGTTCCACTTTTTGCAGAAGGACCATTAGAGAAGGTACGTAGAAATGTAACCCAATATGATAAGGTGCTCCAGTGAAGCTTTGGGCACCAAAAACTATAATCTCTCTCTCACAGTATGAGTAGGAGAGGTGTGAAACTTGTGACCAGTAGTTCCAGAGTTGAGAACAGCTGAAAAAAGGAGCTGAAGAAAACTCCTAGGTGTACAAGATACTGAGTGGGAGCAAAAGAAAATTAAAAAATTTTGATGAGCCACCTAAAATGTGGCTGTCCTCAGAAAAAGGGAGGTATAAAAAGAAGTCAATCATCCATAAAGAAATGGAATCTCAGTCCCAGTCTATGCAAATTACAAGGCCCTAAAAATACAACTGATGATGTAAGAAGCCAAAACTATGTTGAACAGAAGAGCTCAAAACTGGTATATATGCTCCCAATTGATGAAGCAAAGGAGACATTGTGAGGAAACTACAACCAAAATATGGTGGAATGCACCCAAAATATTGATCTTGGTTATCCACAGTCTGGGCAAAAAGGTCCAATGGAGGGGAAAAGTAATTTTCTATATGAAAGTGTGAGATAGTTAGGAAGTGACTGAGAGTGGAAAGGCCAATAACTGGATGCCTCTCCTCAGACTTTTTGGGGACCACAAACAGACAAGAGTGAAAGCCCTGAGGAGTGTCGTACACCCTCTCTGTGGCTTGTTTGTCCAACAAATCCAACACTACCTCCTTGAGATGTTGAAGATAAATTGGGTTGAATGGAGAAGGAAAGGAAACAGGATGAGTTCAGTGACAGGGAAGCAAAGAGAAATGGCTAGAAAGTCCATGAGTAAAAACTGAGTAACAATCTGTTGGGAGAAAGGTGTGACTACAGGTGTGCAACTGCAACAGGACCCAAACTGACCTGGTAGTCACTGACAGGCTCAGCTAGGCTGAAACCAGCTACAAGGAGAAGGTCTGGAAGTGGGAATTGAAAGCCTGGAAGCAGAGGGCTTGGGAAGAACAGAGGTAAAGGGGTAGAGTCAATTAGGAAACTAAAGATATAAGCAAGGACTAATGACAAGTAGCTTCCACCCTTGATTCAATGGAATCAGGAATACCCTTGAAAACTTCAGGGTGAAGAAAGGGGATTAGGTAAAGATGTCATAGAAAGAAAGAAGGTAAGCAAGCCTGTGAGAAGAGAGTATCCCTACCCAACAAAAAGGGGGAAAGGTAGAAGAAGTGGAACAGACCATAGTAGAGAAGAGAATCACATGAAAAATCATCTGAGGCATAGTGGGGTGCCTTGGACATGAGGTGTAGAAAGGAGAGGTAATAAAGTAAGGTAAGAAGAATCAGGCAAAGGTGGAAGTATATGGCCTTGGAAAGCAAAACCCATGACAAAGAGTCCACCCCCAAACAGACAAGAAAGAGTCCGAATTCTGGGAATCGAGAAAGGGGAAGTCAGAATAACTATAAGCCATGATATAAGAATCAGTCAAATAAGGAGATTTGGGAATGAAGTTGGTCATGACATGAATCAATCAGCATAAACACCAATGTCAAGAGAAGGTGGAAAAATGAACAGTTGTTAGGATTAGGAATGTGGAGAAGGGAACAAGAAGTTATAGGACAAAAGAGAAAGAATCATACATACCCATGATATTAAGTTCTGATAATGTGAAAAAGTTTGAGGGTTCTCCTCAACAGGAAGAGAAGTTTCCAAAGCAGGAGGAGGAATAAAATGATCAAATTTGTCCTCCTAAAAACAAGGGGAAGGTATCCCTGATAAATGGACAAGAGTTGAGGATCCTGATTGCATATGTGAACCCACAACCTGATACACAATGGGCATCTTATCATCTTCTGTCAACATGACTGTAGAAGCAATAGTTGAAACAAGTTGTAACAGATGTCATATTAACATATGATTTCATTGTAAAAAAAAAAGATAAGAAAATTTTACTTTCTTTAAACTATGCAAGTCTTGGTAAACTGAAGAAACAGAAACACATCTGAAGTGTTCAATGCCAAGGAAAAGAATGGTGTTCTCAAGTGCATAAGGTGAACTGTTGTGCAAGGAGGTTGTTGCACTCCTAATGGTGGCTTTTACAGCATAATATCGTCATTATACAGTAGATCAATTTACAAGGAATCTCGTGAGACTAGGCAGAGGCTCACTAAAGGCTAGTGACATGCAAATCTCTAAGGCAGACATGCATGGAAGATACCATAACTGTATGAAAAGGTATGGTATCATCTTGAAAAGAGATGAATGGAGGATAGATAATATAAAAGGGTAGTAAGGCGAAGGTGAAAAACTGAGCTTGAGAAAGACCAACAAAAGACAATGGACTACAGAGTTTGATAGTCCAAGAATAGTGCTTTAGCTCAACAAATATATTGTAAGACAAAGGAATATATGTAGCCAGTCAAGAATGATGAGGCATACCAACACCAGAGTGAAGTCGAGACAAAACATTTTTCAGCATGTACTCGGGATATTAGGGGAAGGAGGAAAACATAATATTCTGAAAAAGGGACAGTAAAGAATAATAAGAAATAGAAGAGAGTGAAAGAAGGTAACATAGTTGAGAAGAAAAGTCACAGAAGAATGCAGAATAGTAAGGCAGATCCATTTCTGCACTTGAAGAACAGTTTGTAAATTTGGACAGTAAGAAAAGACTGCCTAAAATCCACATCCTAATGGATGGGAATTATAGAAGGAGAGAAGTCCATGTGACGACCTGAAAAAAGGCCCAGGCCACATGCAAGACTCTACCACCTGCCACAAAGTAGCCATCACATTCCCTGACATACAATGTTAATGTTGAGAAAACTCATGCAAGCAAAAAACAGATATGCCTTAACAAACAAGTGCCAAATTGATAAGTGATGATTGAAGAATCAGTATAGAGGGAGCCAGGTGTGATAAGAAGTAGTGGTACACTCCTATTGAGGGAGAGTTGTCATATGTTAACTTACCTGCAACAATATCACATGGAAACACGTTTTAGATGGGATCCTCAAGGTTATGATAAGCAACAAAGTTTGAATACACAGGGCAGTACTAAATCGGGGAAGTTAGATGTGAGAGGGAGGTTACATATCGTATCAGAAACCATTTCTGGGTGGAGAGCTTTGTCCATGTGAATCTCTAGGATTAGGCCTCTTATGAAAAAAAGTAAGGCAAATTCCTGGCTATGAGCCAAGTTACAATAATTTAACCATCTCACTTCTAGTACATATATCATCAATAGCCATGCCTTTTGTAATGAAAAACTTTGCACTGATAAAAAAACTACAATGATAAATGCAGAGAAAATAAACATTTTAGTAAACTAAAATTTCAGGACTTTTATGGATTTTCCCGAATTGAGTTATCCATTTTCCAGGACCTCAGAAAGGTTTTGATGTTACCATTTGATTTACAAGAAGCAGAAGTATTCACTCAAACTTACTAACTTTGCTCCATAACTATTGAATATAAATGCTACACAAAAGCTATATGTTAATCACAGGACAGCATGCAAATTTTCTATCAGAATCTATCCTAACTTAACATTATTCAAATACAGGTCCAGTAATGAGTGTGTTACAAAAAGTATTTCCTTACTTAAGCATTTCATCATTCAATGGTCAGCCAGCGCTTGGTGGAACACCAGTTATTTTTGGTAACATTTAGATTTCTCCATAAGAGTAAATTCTAAGTGATATTTGACGGGTATTACAAATTCAAAACAAGGGCATATGCATATTTAAACAATTTTGCTTTAATTTATTACAAAGTATATTCAATTCAATATTCTGCTGTAGTTATCAATATTCCAATATTTCAAATGTTTTTATCTGTTTTCTAGATTGTTATTTACATATCACCTGTGAAATCTCATTACTTCTGTATGTAAACTGCTCATAACTCAGCTTCACTGCTGTAATACAAGTTTTTTGTTCATACAACAATAATACGAGGACACATTTAAAAAAAATTATATATCAAATGGAACCCAAGATGCTTGAAAGTTAACATCTTCCTTACTGAAAATGTCTTTCAGCTAGTTACCTCTGTACAACAGAGCAATTACTTCATTCACACTGCTATGAAGAACTTTTTGTGCATTCCACAAGACAAGTATGAAGCTCCCACCCTATGCATATTAAAATGTATTGCACCAGTCTATGACACCAATAGGAGAGAGACACATCCTCCACATGCATTAATATCCACAAGCACTAGCATTTGACTCTGACTATGGGTCTTGGTGGACGAATTCCACTCAGCCTACATCCACCACAAGAGCCATATAGCAGTTATATTGTAATGTTTTAAAATGTAAGCATATCTTCACAAATTTTGCAAAATATCACTAAACATTACAAAGCTTTCATACACAAAATTTCATAATTTTTAATTAAGTTTAAGATTTTTAAAATTAATGATTTGTTTATGCATTTTTTCTTGTCGAAGCTTGACTATCCAACATGCAAAGTAATTTTGATTTTAACATTAAAAATACGTTTATAGATCAGAAAATTATCAAATTTCACATGCAAATTCTCTATAACTTCCAGATAATTATAAAAATGTTTATTTAAGAAAACTATATTTTATCTGTTATTTTCTCTATCTTATTTCTGTTCAGGTTTGGTCGATTTGACCGACCTTGAAACCTCCATAAAAAATTAGGAAATAGATCTAAATTACGCTATTTTCATTTTAGAATGACTACAAATTTGAACAGCAAACCACAAATGTATATTCTAAGTAGCTTAAATCTCATAACATTATACATCTATATATATATATATTATTTTCATTTTATTAACCTTTCAGCCATGTCTGAATAACATTACAGAAGTTCACAGGGCACCAACATCCACGTGAGGGTAGGAAGAGGATCATACTGTCTTCACCTCAAACCAAAGAATCATGGATTATGATCTGCACCAATTTCAGGGTTTGACAACAGAATCATCGCTGATCTATCAATCTGGGAATCGACATTCGGTATTGAAAGGATGTCAATCTTATGGAATCAACTTGTGTGAGGACTTCTGGTGATTGGTTCAGTAAGGTGACAACTCAACTCCCATGGTTATGTAAATAATATTTACATGGCCTCGTCATCACGGAAGGTGATAACTCAACTCCCATGGATGTGTAAATGGTATCAGGGGGGCTACATCAACCAGCAAGGTGAAGGCTCAATTCCTCTGAAGGCCAAGTCTTATCTATACCAGCAGAACACCACCGCCCTATTGTCGACTGAATGATTCTAGCCCTTACTTTGAGGAACTCATTCAGGAGGGTGCCTCCATGGTCAATCACCCCAACAGCTTGGTACTGGAAAGTGGTAGGGACTCCCAAGCTCCACTCGAGGAAAGGAGGGTGACAATGCAGTGGAGAGTCCAGAGAAACATCATCACCAGAGACTGTGCAATGGGTGACCACTAAACCTAATTTTGAAAACTAGACCATACCGAGTTGTTCACTTGAAGAATAGTAGGGATGGGCAATAATTTCCTTCTGTTTTACCCATGCAGTCCATGAGTGGTAAGGTCCAGGACGAGCATTTTTTATGAAGCAAAATATCGTGAGGTTATTCACCATCAAACAATCTTGTGGAACATTTCATCTCGATGGTGAGAATGCGAGGCCATGGAAAATAAATCGTGAGTCAACATGGCTGTACAGCGCAGACTTAGAATTAAATAATACCTGGGCAAGAATCACTAGCCACAGAGTGGAATCCATGTGATAAAAAGATATAAAGGCCCCAGAAAGAAAGAAAGAATGAATAAACTTACCAGTTAAAGTTGCACTGAAATATGAAGAATGGTCACAGGTGGTAGACAAAACCCCAACAAAGAGGAAAGCGCGACATGATGAAGATAGTGGAAGATGAACAAACTGGTGGTGGTACACATACCAGACTGTAGAATCTCCTCCATCAGATGATGATGAAGAGAAGCAAAGAAAAAAAGCGAGATAGTATATCTGATGGGAGGAAACCTGGAACAGGGTATGAGAGGAAAAAGGTAGGGAAAAGGAGGCCAAACAAACAAAAAGGCAGACCCAATTAGTAAGGGTAGAAGGTGAAAGATCACAAAGAGAGGAGGATTGCCATGGGATAAAAAGTTGGTTGTGCATACCCCAAAAGGGAGCAGTATGTGCCACATAACAATGAAGGACCCTGACCAAATACAGAAGCCTATCCATATCCCATCTAGGGTAAAGATGGGATATAGAAGGAAAGTATGAACAACCCTCCAGAGCTGCCGAGGTCTTAGGGAAAGAGGAATGATCAATATAAAGGCGAAGAAAGGTAGGGTGATAAAAAGTACATAAAACGTCAATGGCATACAAATTAAACCTTTGACGTCTACAGGCTAAGAGAAGGAGGAAATATGTTTTAAGGGACAGATGAAACAAGGAACATGAGGAAAGTGATTCAAACAGAAGTAAAGTAAGGGCATGGAGGACCACATTAATGTCCCAAATTGGAAGGACTGTACATCTGGGAGGTCGATGTATCTGGAAGGAACACATGAGCATGGTAAGAACAAGAGAAATAAAAGAGCCAGGTGAGAAATTCTACTACATGAGTCACAGAAGGCTTGTCAGCTAGAAAACCCCTGTTAGCACACTAACAGCAGAATAATTTTCATTTGTGTTGGTATACGTCCATACAAGATGGCCATATGTATTGAGCTAACAAGGAGGTTCCGTCGACGCATGAAACCAGACAGTCTCGCGAAAGACCAGACAAAAGCCAGGCATGAAGATGAAGAACATGGCACTGGGATGTAGAATGGGATCAAGGTTGACGAAGAAGGGAGGGAGAAAGTTGAAGAGGGACAGGCAGTGATAGGAGCAGATGTTGTAGCCTTGGAAACAAAGGTTGCACTGGCCAATAGGGAGCAATCAAGAGGACTTGACAAAGAGTGGACAAGAGAAATCACCTGGTGAATCAATCGGATGGGAGAGTACACCTAAATATATTTGTGTGACCAATCCTGGCTGAAGGCATTAGCTGCGAAAGCCTGTGAATGCGATATGGGTAACCACAAAAAAGGCAGCTTCGTATTGAGGCCCGTGGCAAAAGAATCCAATTTGGGAAAAAAACCCATCGATGGCAAAGATCCCATGCCCACTCTGTTGGATACATTTGGTCAGGATACAACAGACAATCCACGACGAGATTGAAATCATCCGGCATATGACATGTGATAAGGCAAATGTGATGTGTGTAAGACCAGTATAATAGGTCCAATGTCCGAAAATATACATCTCGGGAACAGGTGCTTCCTTGGTTGTTTTGTGCCACCAGCATAAAATTGTCTAAATGAACCATCACCAGACAATGATGGACAATAAGTAAGAAGTGATGCAATGCTAGACGTACTGCTAGAAGTTCGAGAATGTTGATATGCAATGGGCCAAAGCTTCCTGGTGATTGACCCATGCCCCCAATCTCTGAAGAGATGCATCACTGAAAAGATGTAGATCCAGACGTGGGGGACGAAGTGCCACACTTACCGACATATGGGCTTTGTCCAGCCACCAATGCAGATTGTCTTACAGGGAAGAAGGAAAAGAAATGGGGTGGAAAAAAGATCCAGAGCAAGGTTCCATTGTTCTTGAAGTGCCCACTGAAGGAATCTCATATGGGCATGACTGAGAGGGACCAGTGCAGTCATGGAGGACCACATTCCCAAAAGCAATAGAACCTCGTGAGCAGTAAGAGACTGAGTCGAGAAGGCATGGTGAATGAAAAGTTCCATCGAACAAAGACATAAAGGAGAAGACAAATCACAGCTATATACTGAATGGGTTGAAGGAATGACTTCTCCAATTTGATCAACCAGCCCACCCGAGCCTCCACAGAAAAGTTAGTGAGTATGAGTGGTAGACTCCTGCTTGGAATGAGCCAGTCATCCATGTAATAATGAAATTGCATCCCCAGAACATGGAGATGATGTGCAAAAGCTCAGACTATGTGATAAAATATATAAGGAGGCAAGTCTGAAGGAATGTGCCAAAAATAGGTAAGCTACCCCAAGATGGACAAACTGAAGGTAAGGTTGAGACCAATGTGCTATCAGGATGTAGAGGTAAGCATTGGAGACATCCATCTTCATCATCCACAACCCCCTGGAGAAAATGCCTATCTCATGGTGAGAAAAGACTACATGGTGAACTTGGGAAATACAATGGAGCAGTATTTCTTGTTTTTCTGGTTTTCTTGAAGACAAGAAAAAGACGAGAATAAAAAAAACCAAAAGGATGGTGAACTGGTTTGATCACCTGCTGGAAAAGCAATTCTTGAACCACTTCTGACAGATGCTGGTAGGTCAAGGGAACTCAAAGAGGAGGGAAGGAAATGGGGTATGGGTAAACAATAGGTGGGGAAACTAGATAAATTCTTCTGATAGAACCCATATTACCCATTGATTGTCTAAGAAGGGACACTAGCGAGGAAGAAATTAATAGTTGAGCTCCCACCAGACCCAAACCCACAAGGTAGTCATTGGTACTGTTGGCAATGGGATGAGAAGAAGTACCCTGATTAGCATGAACAGGTAAGGGTTGGGAGGATGAAGGACGGGAAAAGGGGAATAGGTGACATATGAGGCTCTGTCCAAGATAAATAGGCTACAAAGGTCACAAAGGTTGATTGATGGTGGACAGATGTCACCCAAGGATCGATAGTTTCTGGGTCTGTATCAAAGGTGTAGGACCTAAATCTCATAGAAATGTTCAGGGTAAATTCACCCGAGCCAAAATTATGTCCCGACCTATAAGGTCTCAACAACAAAGAAAACACATATGTAATGACAAAGCTGAAAAAGAAATGCATTCTGAAGTGGGGGAGAGTAAGGGTATCTGCAGACAACCCCTCAAGATTCCTGTGGAGAGCCTCTGATAGGTGATGTATGGAAAAAAGATAACATTACAGATTGGTTAGGGAAAGATGTAGGGAAGAATATTGGACATGGGTAAGACTAACATTAGATTCAGGAGCCACCCCCAATTAGGTAATAATAAACCTAACAAATGCTGATTGAAAAATGGATAGTCTGCACACTGGTAAGAAAGGGCAAACAGATCAGAAGTTTTGAGGGGTGCAGAATGCTGATCCCCTCATTTATTTGCAAGACAAATTGATCTGCATGTATGTGAATATCAGGGGAGAAAATGGTTGGGAAGCTTGTTCCTGTAACAAGGAAAAATGAGGAGAATAAGAAATAGGGGAAAGGGACAAAACATCACAAACCTGAGACACAAAATCAGTAAAGACCGAATTAGGCCTAGGTGATTCTTCAGACTGTAAATGGAAAGTAAGAGCAAACTTAGGAGGCAGGAAAAGAAGATCAAAGTCCTTGTCACTCTGAACAAGATCAGCCAATATGGGAAGAGCCTGGTTGATGCCAGTGGACAAAAGGTGACCTATGTAGTACTCTAAGCAGAGATATCCACTATTATATCTTCTGCACCTGAGGCCTGAGAAAAAACACTGGTTGTTGATGTCACCCCAAAGTGGTAACGTGAACTTTGGAATTAATAGCACAAGAGAATGTTCACAAAAGTCGAGTGCAGAAATAGTGACAAGAATGAACTGGTATAAAATAAAATAAAGTCAAAAGGAATCACTTTGTGTGAAAAAAAAAAATTGTTTGTCACAATGGGAGCACTAGTCACACAAAAGAGTATGTTTTAACTCAAATGCTGCCAGACAAGATGTGAAGGTTCGGTAGAGGAGTGCAGAGGGAGTCACATAAGTCACGTGAGCATATCATGCTACTATTGGTTAATAGATGATGCATGATGATTTACATGAGAGACATGTTGGAACAGTAATTCCAACAGGAGGGAGCGGAAGGCATGTGGCATAAGTTTAGAAAAGTTTACATATAGAGAGTAGCACTGAACGAGAATAGCTAATCTTGTTAGCGGAGGTAAGTACCATATGAGAAGAACCTTTTGCTAAATTGTTGTATAGATGGATGTAATGTAAGATTACTCAACTGGCCATTATTTCACATTATCTTAGCATTATGTGTAGTGGGTCTAGAGCATTAAGTCAGGCCACTCTTTATTGGAAAAATATGTGAGATACCATAATAATCAGGTAAAGTGAGAAAATATCTCAGATGTGTACCCCAAGGAAAATACAAGGTCCATCTGGCTGGCCAAATAGGAATGTCTAGATTTAGAATAAAGTCCTACTCAGTCCTACTTACCATCAAGGAATATATCCACTTAGTCTTTTACCAGTTGAGTTACACTGAACCATATCAACTTTTGCATAAGATCATATACTAATAGAATATGTAATGGGTTACCACAAATATGGATGTGGTGATGTAGTTTTTTCTCTTGTGAAGTATCACCTGGAAGAGACTATATATAAACATATACACCATGCAGAAGCAATGTTGTTGAAAACCTCGTCTACGTAGCAAGCAATAAGCAGGAAAAGAGGGGCTTATTACTTTCTGTACTTCCCTTCTCGGTACAGATTATGGGAAAAAGAAGTATTCTCTAAGGCATCACTAGTCATTTGATTTGTTTAATCACCTCTATTACATATACAACAGTAAAAAATTGTGATAAAGGGGGCGTAAAAGAAATAATAAAATAATTAATAGATATTCTACTAACCTTTGGAAAGGCTGGAGAAAGGTAATTCGAGGAAGACAAACCTACCATGAGATGTAAGTAATAAGACACAAACGTGTCAGAAGTCATCCATACTCCTGTCTGCCAAATTTCCTCCAAGAGATGTAAAGAGTGAGAGTAAGAGAAGCTGTGAGATGGTAAAACCAATGGGAAGTTATCTTATAAGGTCGACAAGCATACTCTCTCATGGAAGAACAAAAAAGCTGGTGGAGCTGATGAACCCAACCAGTCAAAATGGAAGGCAACAAGTGACAAAAAGAATTCCACAGCAAGAAAAGACAATGGCTGCTGCCACATATGGGAACAGTATGAGCAAGATAATGTTAAACTGCCTGAACAGGAGAGAGAAGATGGCAGGGAATGCAACATTTGCATATAGAAGAAATGGAAAGTAATAAGATTGGAGAAAATATCTGATCACCCTTTTGGGCAAACTGTCTTGCAGACAAAGGAGCAGTCCAATAATAAAGTTAACCTATCCCTGTGATAGTGTGTGGGAGGCATCTAAGGCAAAATTGTCAAAGTGACATCTCCCACAAGCAAGAAAAAGAAGAAAATATTTCTTTATAGAACAATGATACATGAAACAGGTGACAAAAGGTTCAAATGGGAAACATGTGGAGCCATGAGAATGAAACAAAGATTCCAGTCTGAAAGAGAGACCACATGAGAAGGGTGACTGATGAGAAAAACTTTGAAGAGATCCATAAGAATCAGAGAAAGAAAAGGAGAATGGCCAAGGAAGAGAGAGAAGGTTGTTGACAAAGCCACACTTAAGCCTATCTTAAAAGGCCAGGTAAAAAGAAAGATATTGCTCCAATCTGGCTTAGAGCATTTAATGTCAGAGAATCAGAGTCTGAGACTGATGAAAAAAGGGAGTTTGGTGAAGAGGGGAATTGCAAAGACATCAGCAAGGGTTGCTACAGTGGGAACAAACCCACTAAAACACCTGAGAATGAAAAGAACACTTTGTTGGAAGAATCTGATCCAAGCAAAATAGTTAAATCCACCACTATGCTCAAAGCCTGGGACATAAGAGGCTGAAAACTGAATGCAGTGGTTGTAAGTCTAAAAAAGAAAATCCAGAGCTAGAATGCAGAGGTCTCAAGATGAGACTGAAAATGATGGCAACAGTTTGAAGATGTTAATATGAAAGGAGTGCTCCCCTGAAAGCCATATGCCAGAAAGAGTGTAGGTGTTCAGAACTAATCTCCTCACAGAAAGAGAAGCATCAGTGAACAGATGTAGGTCTGACTGATGTGGGGGAAGAGTTATGCCAAGTGTCATGTGGTACCAACCAAGCCAAGATGTCAAAGAGAGGCGAAGAGATGGAAGGAAAGATATAAGAGACAACTGGAAATCTCTAGACATATTACATTCACCTGCTAGTTTCCAATAGGAGAAGAAGTACATAGGCATGTACAAAAGGAACAAGGGACTTGGGTGAAACCAGAGTTCCCAAAAGAAATAGAACCTTTCCTGCAATAAGAGGAGGAGGTATGAGAGTTTTGGTAATCAGATGCTCCATGCTTTGAAGACATAAAGGAGATTGCTGAGCCTGCCCTACAAATGAGTTAAAAAACTTCCATGTGAAGCAGATACTGAGTTGGGAGTCAAGACAGACTTGGAGAACTTGATCATCTGACCCAAAGGAGAAGGGAGTTTGCAGCTGTGGTTGATTCTTTAGACAGAGCAAGAAGTCAATTGTTCATTTAGTAGCAGAAGAGGAGAATCAACAAATCCATCCTCTATGCGAATACATTCATGTTATGACTGAAAATGTCATAGCTTACCCAAAGGGAATTCCCATAATTGAATAATCTGATTGTCATGGAGAAATAAAGAAAATGACAGATGGACAGACAAATTGAGATGTGAAGAAAATCATCCAAAATATCAGCTTTGCTCATCCACATCCCTAAATAGAGCACCCACTGATAAATATCTTAACACCACAGCTAGTGTTAGACGAATCATAGAAAACTGTGATCTAATCAGGATGACTACACACTCCGTTCTGGAACCCCACATTTCCAGGAGCGGGTTTAAAGTTGAAAGTTTAAATATGCATCCACCTGGCAGTGGTAGGCTAAAGAATGTTCTTCCAACATGAGAAACCGACAGATTAAAGGAAGGTGCTGGAAAAAGCGAATCTAAATTCTCTCCGGAATGTCCAGGATCACCCGCAAGTGCAACATTAGAGCCCCCTAGAGAAACACCACTGGACCAAACACGTCTCCATCTCACTAAGAATAAGGTCATAGATAGCCTCAACTGAGAGTGACTCCAACCTCACACTGTTGAATACTAGATATCAGAGGTGGGATAAAAGAGACTGATCTGCCTCTGTGTCAGAAACAGTCATCTGAGGATTCATGCCATATATCATATTGCCAAATGAAAAAACAAATTTTTGATTTTTATGAAAATGAAATAGGTAACACAAAGAATGCTCAAAGTATCTCCAATGGTCATAGTACAGAGAAACCCATTAGTGAACATTTTGTTGAGAGAAAGTGATGATATCTGTATGAGGTGCTTATATACAGTTACAGTATAGTGGGTACATTGACATAGGTGGAGAGTGTCACGAGACATATATTTTGCCAAGGGCAATTAGGTGAGGAATAAAAGACTGGAGCAAGTGAGAAAAAAATTAGACCTATACTTAGATGGGCAAAGGAAAAGAAACCCCAGCAGTCGAGTAATAACTATAGTATGTGAGAGAAGATAAGTATGTTTTGGAAATACTTTTCTTTATCTTATAGTTTCATATTTCATTTGCATAACCTCAAGAACCTCCAAAATGAAATTGAGGTAAATGTTTATATATTTTTTTCCATTTTTTTACCATATGACTAACTCTAGTTATCGTCATCAACATATAATGCAAAGAATAATCAAATTAGGAAATTGAAAAAAAAAAATACATACCTTTTCATTTTTTGTAAAATATCTTCAAAGATTTTCCTTTTGTTAAATTCATAATATCAAGTCTTTTTCACATACAGTAATTTTTAATGTTCTATTTTCTTTTCTTGCCATTTACCACTTATTATTCATGATGACATAAGTCAATGGTGCCCTCAAGGCATATTACAGTTTCTTTGGGAGACATGCAAAACTTTCATTCAGTGCATAATATCATAAGCCTTGAAAACAGATGCAAATTATGATGTATATTTAAAAAATGTTTATACCCTTTAATTATGCATTTTAAAACATAACTAATACATAATTAACTAAAATGCAATAGTAAAATTTAAGTGCAATTTAAACTGTATCTCTAACTATAACATATTTAAGTATGAAATAACCGCAAGTGCTTTAGTCGATCAAGCAGCCAACAACACTACACTCAGTTACATGTATTCTGTGACAATTGCACGTCAATTTCAAAATAACCCTAGTTAGATTATACAGTAAAATTATCTCTTTCTAATGATTATACAAATGTGTGTAACATCTACATATAGGCTATAAAGCTCAAGCAAATCTGCTGAAGGTGATTGTGGCACCTCTCAGAGGTTAAAAAAAAAATCAATTGTTTTAACTGTATTCATTCAGAGAACTTTGAAATGTATGAGTCAAAAAGTTATGTAAGCGTCTTATTGTCTACCTAACTAACATTTTATTGCTAGTGGTACAGAGAGCCATAGTAGAGAATTTTCATAGCTCATTGGTTATGTGACAATTTATTTTGAAATAAAGGAGTTAAAACTTAGGATCAAAACATACATTATAATATTCATGACATTCGTGTACACTGATAGTAAGGGTGTTTAATTAAATTTTAAGTGTAACACTGACTTGCATAGAAAAGCGTGTAAAAGGGTACCCATTGTGGAAGGGTTAATGTCATTGATCATCAAAGTGCTCACAGCAACCATTAACATATTGGATGGATCCCATTGAGAAATTTCAAAACCTTGGGAGATGTCAGAAAAATGGAAACATGAATGTGTACTCCAGATGTTCCACACAACCAATATTTTTTTTTAAAAAATTGGTCTTCTTTGTTGATAGTGCAAAGAGCTATGCTGGTCCAATGATAACAGTAAAGAGAACTTAATGAAACCTATATAATTTTGAAACTTGTATTCCATCATCTGAATACTATTACTGAGTTTGACAGTACTAGTTTCCAGTGGTAAAAACCAGTATACAGTAAAAAGAAATGAAATTTAAGATAATTGGATATTAAAATCAGGTGGAGATGTTTAAAATGTGGCAACAGCTGTTTTATATATGTAATGATTGAGCAGATTTGTCATGAAAGCAACTTATGTACACGTGACTTGTACAAAAGACATAAGATCCTTCTTGAATATGTTGCATACTCTTGCCAGGAAGACATAAATGGCTTTTGCTACTGATCTTTGTCAATAAAAAAAATTCAACAAGAAAGATTACACTATGAACGATAACAAAATTTTTAAAATAATAAACCCAAAATGTTATCAAAGACTAAAAAAACCATGTCTTAACAAAGCAGTGTTGAGAAGAGAATAAACCTTTGTTCAAATACTAGTGCTCATGAGTATTACTGCATATGGAAGATGTATTACTTCTTACTGGTGGAGGGCTATAGTCTAATGATGATTACATCATAGGTTGACAATACACACAGGACAGGAGCTTTATTCAAGTCATGTGACATTTTCTCTCTCAATGACCAACCCAAACGATGAATCATAATATTGAATGAAAATCTTATTGAGCATTGACTTGTGGGAAAGCTATTTTTATACACCTTTGTATATGAACCATAATGGACAAATTAACTCTCTTGCCACGGGGTTGGTCGAATTGATTAGATTCATAACCATTTTGTATTTTTTTATAGTTTCCATAATATAACTTTGATAAAATATGTGTATCTTCACAAAAGCTGGCCGACTTTGAGTAAACATTACAGGTATTGTGTACACAAAAAATCTGATTTTTGAATGAAGTATTTTTATTAAAGAATTGTCCATGAATATATAGTCTATTTTTGGCTAGTTCTAGTGCAAATTGATTTTCACATCAAGATTATAAATACTTTTCTTTGTCGCCAAAATCTCAAATTTCATTTCTGTAATCTCTAAAACACACTAAATAAATTTCAAAAAACTTTTTCAGTAAAACTTTTTTGTTTGTTATTTTCTCTACCCTAACTCTGTACAAGGTTGGTCAAATTGATCGACCTCATAACTACCAAAAAAAAATCTAAATAACCTTTTTTCTTTCTAGAATGACTTCAAATTGTAACATGAAACTACATTTATTTATCCTAAATATCTTTAAACTCATAAAAGTGTACACCTGTTTGTATTTAAATTTTATTGTCATTTCAAGTTTGTCTAACTGATATTCATGCCATATAAATTAAGTTGTAAGTCACTTGGTGAACGTGCAGCTCATGTTAGATTATTGAATTACATAATGGACGAGCTACTCACAAGCTACTTATTATTTTTTATTTCACTTCTTCTGACCTAAAAAGTTTCCAATTTTTACATTTTAGCTACTTTTATAATAATAAATAGATATATAAAAAAACAATAAATAAAGTACTTACCTGAGTTTTCTTTGCATTTGCTGTTAGCTGTTGATGACACTTAACCTGGAATTCAGTTGGATGGCAAATGCAATATGGCAAAATGGAGTATCCCACTGGGAAAACAGCCAGCCAAACACTTGAGTGTTGAGGGACCACTCAGTGGGGAGAATCTTGTCGGAGGATCATAAATGAACCTTTACCAAATTCAGGGCACTCAGTATATGATATGCCAACAAGCAAATTTGATGGCTGTGGACCCAAAACAGGAGGTCCAACGTATGGAAACAAAGGGACCTCAACCGAGCACACCTTACCAGGTGAAGGCCAAAACAACTACTGAGTTGTCAGAGTGGAACACAACCAACAGGTTCCAGAGAAACAGACAAAATGGAACCAAAACCCCACAAACAGCAAGCACTTCCAAGAGATTCATATGAAGAGATGACTCGTATATATACCAACATCTTGAAAACTCCTGCATGTCCAGATATGCAACCCAACCTGAAAGAAAAGCATCCATGAAAAAGTGCACCCTCAAATGAGGAGAAGAACGAGGTACACAAACTGTGGAGTTGTCTCTGTCCAACCACCAGGTGAAATCCACATAAAGGGAAGGAGAGAGATAGACAGGGGTTTCCAAGGGATCCCAAATGAGGTTCCACTGATCTAGTAAAGCTCACTGAAGAGGTCCCATGTGGGCTCAACCAAAGGGAATTTGGGCCTCCAAAGAAGCCCACATCCCCAGAAGAGATAGAACTTCTCATGCAACTGGAGAAAGAGAGTAAATCAGTCAAAACCAGAAGCTCCATAGATTTCAAACAAAGGGGAAAAAGGTGGGCTCAGCTGAGACAGGAATTTAAAAATACACTGCAATGAATAAGGTATTGAGTATGGGAGACAAATGACTTCTCCACCATGACCAGCCAACCTACCCATACAACTTCTTGAATAAAGTGAAGTGAAGAGGTAGCATGCAAAAGAATTAGAAGCAGCCAGTAATCCATATAATGGTGGAAATAAAGGCCTCTGGAATGTAAAAAACAGTCAAATGCCTTAACAACCCTACAAAAATGTAGGGATCTAAAGTTAACCCAAATGGAATAGACCAGAAATGGTATATACAACTATGATGGAAAAAGAAGAAAAACCTGGATACTGGGGATATGGGAATGTGGAAGTAAGCATCCAAGATATCTAAACTTCATCATCCAAAGATCAGCAATGAAAGCACATTGAAGAGATAGGTAGAACTCCATAGTGAATCTAGAACGATCTAGGAAGCAGTTCAAGGTAGAGAGATCAATGACAGGGTGCCAGTCCCTGGTTTTCCTGGGGACTATGAACAAACAGGAATAGAAATTTCACTGAAAAGAATTTCCCTACTCTATAGTACTCAAGTGAAGAAGATCCAGAACTACCTCGGAAAGATGCTGGCTAGAAATGGGATCCCAAGAAGTGGGAAAGGATATAGGATGAGAGGAGGAGGGGAGCAGAAACAAAGAATGAATCCTTCGTAAAACCTGCAGAACTCGAGGCTCAGTGGTGAAGAACTATCAAACAGTGGGAAAGTGCAAAACCCTGGTCCCCACCTGACCTGTACCCACCACACAGTCAATAGGATCGCTAAGGCTGCTGAAGCCGTCAATGAACAAACTGACAGTGAACCTCAGAGACCCATGGAGCACGCACTGTTAAAGGAGAGAAAGGTGGGGGGATGAGACATGGGAACAGGTGCAGAATGAAGTAGATATATATGAGAAGCCAATAAGAAAAGGGAGGTGTGCAAACATGCAGAGTCCACTCTGGTCTCCAATGAGTCAGGAAGACCCCCAAAGCCATCTTGCCTTAAAAAGGGAGCCATGTGCAAGTCCCGTAAGGAGGTTGGAGATAAACGTACACAGAATAAAAGGGTGTATGACCCAAAATATACCAACAACAGAGGAGCCAAGTGAGTATGGAAAAAATGGAAGAGGAAAATTGTGCAAACATGAAAAATAAACATGGCATGAACCACCACTGAAAACCTCTCAGGGGAACAATTAAGTTGGGCTAAGCTGTATAGAGGGAAGCAATTGTGCTAGGAGTTGTATCGCAATCCTGTTGGTAGAGGGTCTGTCACATGCTCATTTGCATGCTATTGCACAGCTGCCTCACGTTAAAGTACATGAAGGTAGGTGGGAGTATAAGGGGTAGAGGCAAGTAAAAATGTGTACATATATAGAGGGCAGTACAAGTGGTGAAAAGCTATTCTGTGAAGGGTGGTAAGATATTGTATCAGAAAAAGTAATTTAACTAAATTTTGAACTCAACTCACTAAAACCTCATGATATGCGCAGAAAAACATGCCCGTGGCAAGAGGGTTAAGAGGAATGTGAAAAAGAACCTGCAGTACCTGTTTTTTATAGTAACTAATAATAAAGAGGTTGAGTACTTCATATAAAAATTATTTTAGAACCTCAACATGTTGTTACAGCGCATCAAGTCATGCCCTATCTGAACACTATCTATCTCAACAATAACCCTGCATCTTAATTCCCATTTTTAAAAGACTCCAGCATAAGAATGCCATGTTCAACATATACCCTTCCTCACTGCATACTTTCTATTAACCATCTGGTTTCCCAGTGTCTGATTTAAAAGTCCAATTACACAGAAAATGATAAGTGCTAGATCTAGCAACTTGACCAATATGGCTTTGTATGGAATAGCACAAATACCTCTTTCATTCTCCAGATACTTTGCTTTAAGGCATGTGACAGTTGAATAAATATGTCATGAAACAAACTTGCATGTATACGTTGCTTTTCCAGACTGTTCCTTCTTGATTATATTGTGTAGTGTTGCCTTGGTCACATGGATAGCTTTCTGCCACTGACCTTTGTGTCTATGGATTTTCACCTTCTAAAAGGTGCTGCACTTTGTTTACCACATCTGGGCTATGACTTGCTGAGGGTCTGGATGGTCCTGGTGCCCCAAGTTGATTAATATTCCTTTGTTTTTCAATGATCTGAACACATAATTATAACTGTATATGAACATTTTGTGATGGAAAGGGCTCTTATATATCCTTTCCAAAAGCGACCAATTTTTGGTGGAATAACACTACCAACAAAACACCAAACATTGTCAAAATGTAGTTCTGATACATAACATTCTACCATAACTTTATATTTGTTGTGGTTGTCACATGATTTGTTGATTTGCATATCCAAAACTGTTTTAATATAACATATTCAAGACTTTTTATTACTTTTAAGTAAGTTTTTGCAATTCAGATAAAAAGCAAGCCAGAAAAAAAAGATTACTAATATAAGCACTAAATATGAGCTATAACTTTTTATCATTATTTTATTATATGCACATTTTTATAACTTAACAGTTTGAGCACTTGGTTGTATGCTTAAAAAAAATTGTAAATTTAGTATATTTGTAATTTAAAAAACAGAATTTCAAAAATTACTGACAGTGATAAAAATAATATAGCTTTACCATTTTATTCAAAGCTTAATATTAAATTTTACATATCAGAAGATGTATCACTGACACCTAGAATGCATGTGTTTCCTATAAATAATACAGACCTTGATTTCTGTGGATGTAAATCTTCAGAATAAGAACAACAGCTAATAATTATTTGTACACATATTGTGATTTACGTATCACACGCAGAAGTAACTTGTGGAAGAAATAAAAGTACTTCACTTTTCAAACTACTCTGCCACCTAATATCTATACAAAACAAATTCTCTTCAAATAGAATCTAGAGAGAGTTTGCATAGAGACATGTCAGTAACGAATCTTAGAGACAATGAATCTTGGAATGCTTTGACCATCCAGTTGATATTGAAAAGTTTTAATAGAAAAAACAATGTCTTACCTTGTAGAGCTCTTCCTAAGCCTTGTCCTGTCTTCCACCCATGTTTCTGCAGTAGTCGGTACCCCAGATTATCCTAATGCAAAGAGGTGGAAACCCAAACAAAACCCCAGAGTAGAAACAGTCTTCTAAGCAGATTATTTAACACTATATTTCACCACCCCCCCATCAAGTTGTAGTTTACAGGTTCAAAAATATGCTACTCCGTAGCAAGATTTGTTGTATTTCTGGTAAAAATAAATTATTTTGATCTTTAAAGTACATGTACATCAACCTTTACCTTAAACTAACAAACATGATTGATAACCATCTGTGCACCAAAACTTTCAATGCAACAAGAGTTGTGTATGTGTCTTTTAACTACCGAAAAAGAATAATATCTCCATTCCTGACACCTTTTTCAAATTCAGTTTCTCATAAAGCATCTGCCTAAGTGTTCACACATAAATGACCAAACACTTATGCCAAAAACATAAACTACAAATATTTTGTACTCATAAGTTAGATTTAACCAAGAAAAATGCGAAGTACTTGTTTTTAAACAAAAGCATCATTTTACATATACATTTTTCTTAAATATAAAACTAAAGCCATCATAACACCTCTGACACTAAAATGATGCTAATGCGATCAATCAATTTTAGTATTTTTAAAGTAAGCTATTTGTTTTTCTTGTAATTTAGCTTTGAAATTTTTATTGAAGAACAAATTCTCAAAATGCTGTCAATTTGCCACTACAAACAAATTAAAAGAGAATAACATGATGTAAATTCTGGACAATTCAATCATGTAAGGTTAATTAGAAAGATAATTTTTTTATCTTTTTTCCACATTCTGTTTAATTGCAAATATAACACACAAATATATTTGCAATTAAACAGGAAGTGGAAAGAGGGCTAAAAATATGAAAATATAAGTTGAAATTCCTACCATAGACTCAACTTGCAAAAGTTTTAAAAAAATCAAATGATTCATTTCTTGACTAACAAATTTAACACTAGCACCATAGTGTTCAGAATTATATGGGAAACCTTAGGAAAGTTAACAAATGTATCTAGTACTTGTATACAGTGTTTTTGATACAAGAAACACACACTCCAAATGGTCAGCATCTCTACTTGTGCATATTAGCAAAACAATTTCAACTTGCTTCTATGAAAAAACACACACACTAAAGCTGCTGCATATATGACCATAGAAGAGTAAAAATGATATGAAGAAAAAAACAGATTAGAGTATAATTCAACAGTGTAGTATTTTTGCGTGTCAATATTTATGATAGGTATTGTTTATACAAGTTTTACACTGCCAGTTAAAAGAGAGAAAAATAATGGACCTACAATGGTACAACTTTTTTTTTTACAAAAGAAAAGCAAGGTAAAATGATGAAACTTCAAAAAAGTAATCAATCATTTGATGTGAGCTTGTTGAGAAGTACAGATTGTTTTGAGATTACTTGTTTCAAGCCATGGTCAATAACTCTTGTGACTAATTAAGGAATAATTAAGTTTTTTTAATTATTAAAATTTCTGTTGGGTTTTGGTTTAATAAAAACAGACAGTAAGAAATATGTATTTCTTAAAAAATTACAGCCAATTGTACGATAATTATTTAAAGTTTTACAAAGTGTGAAGAAAGGGAAAATCACAATTTTATTTTTGAGTAGTGTAGACTTAAAGTGAACAAAAGAAACCTATGGTACAATGTAGAGTTTTGTTTTTGTTTAATAAAAATATTTATTGATACATAACCGTGATCAATTCATTTTTTATAAGATTAACAAATACGGTACAACAAAATTTTTAAAGTTTGCGTTTCTAGCTAATTTTCATATATATATAGCTAAGTAGTGTGGAACTGAGTGTGTTGTTTATGTGAATGAAGTTTGAGATTTATTATTTTAGATAAAGAATTCAAGTGTATTCTAATATCATTTGTGTCAGGATGACCATTGATAGGGATACCACAAATGTAATAATACCAACAATACTAAATCAAATATTATCTGAAACTTAATTTGTGCTTCTAATAAATTAAGCCTTTCATACTCCTATAATAATTTATAAAAGCACTTTTTTTTAATGCTTTAGTATTTTCACGTAAAGTCACATAAAGGGCTATAAACATATAGTAAACTAATTTTGAACTGATAGACTAAGAGAATGCTGCTAAACAAAAGAGTACTGCTAACTTTCAGGCTACTCTTGCCTAAGCAAATAATGGGATTTGACTGCTAGTGTTATAGTGCAGACTGAGCTTTTGCAAACAGTGAAAACCAAAGTCAAATTAAATATATGCTAGTGTATTATTTTAAACTTTTCCATTTTAATGTAATTTTGTCTTCTTTGCATTTTGATGTAGTAGTGTGATTCCTTCAAAACTGTCATGTGTGTTAGTAATGTATAAATGAACTAGAAAACTACTTGACAAAAAATGTGAAGTATATTTATTTATCTAAATTTACACAATTTCAAGTTATGTTTTTTATAACGAATAGGTCAACACACAAAAAGTAATTACTAATCATTCATCTTTAATTTTTCTGACTATCTTAACACATTATATGTGGTTTTCATCATTTCTCTTTTCACTAACTATACATTGGACAGTTTAACCACAAAAATCTCAAATCTAAAAACAATGCATCCAAAATTATAGTTATGTTAATCAATGGCATCAAATTCTCTTTTTACAGTAAGTACTCTAGCTATAATAAACTTATCAATTAAATACATAGGACAGATATTAGGTAAGTTCCATTTTCCCAACAAGTGGGAACATACTTTGAAAGTTTAAAGCAAAAAACAAATTAATAAACAAAAAAAGATAACCAAAAATGTGTAGTCAGGTTAAAAAAAAAAAATATAGTAGAAATAAACAGAAAATGCTTCATGGTACCTAGATATACTGAAAGAGTACAAATCTTAATTTTCAATAATTAAATTTTTCAAATAAAATTTACATTCTCTTGATTAATTATGCATATGCAGGCAGGTACATCAGCTTATAGCACAATATTAACTCTTTACTTTTTTATTATGCTATAGAAACCAAATAAAATAACAAATGCTTCATATATACTAATGTAGATTCTTAACATAAGATGTTTGGCATTCATGAAAGGATGAAAGGAGTCAAACTACTTAATTACAATCCACTTTTTAAACTTTTCATTGAATGTCAAATATTTGATGCACTATACAGTGCATGTTGAGATGTTAAAAATTTAAATCCTTGCCATGTCTTTACAAGGTACATAAGGATAGTGCTTTCAAACTCAGGTTCCAATGGCACAAGCAGATGAGAATGGTGACAAATTCTCGCCTGGATGGAATGTCAGTCCATCACAAGTTAACTTCCAGCTAACAGCTAGATACCCGTCAGACTGGAACAAGTGGGGTAAAGTGTCTTGCTCAAGGACACAACAGCATGATGCAAGTTAGCCTCAAATTTACAACCACCTGACTACAAGTCCAAATAGCAAAGCCACTGAGCCATGCTGCCACACACACAAAGCATGTAGTACAGCTTAATACCACTGTAAGACACCAACTACAAGCCTAATTGTATATTAATACACAACTGATAAAGATTCCTTTCAGTCAATTAGAATCATTACCTGTATGATTTCCTAAGCTAGGCTTAAACTAGGCCAGGCCTACCTCTGAAATAGGTTGAGACATGGATGACTGTTCCAGTTCAAGTAATCCATCATCATAACTATCTATGTTCTTGCCCTGTAGAAAATAATTTTCAAGTAATTAAAGAAAAGTTCAATAATTTTACTTATTCCTATAAATAAATTAAAAAACTTAAGTTAGCTCTTTGAGATTATAAACCTTATAGACTTTAACACTAAATGCACAGGATCAGTCCACTAGACCAAGCCTGGAGAATTAATACTTACTATAAATTCTATAATTACAAATTTACTAAATGTATCTTCACGAAATTGGTAAGCTTTTAATAAATGTTACAAGTATGTTGTACATAAAAAATCAGAATTTTTAATAAAATATTTCTACTAAAGATTTGACTCTGAATTTACCTTTCATTAAGATAAAAACTTTTTACATCTTACAGTTTTATATTTCATTTAAAGAACCTATAAAACCTCTTAAATTAATACAAAAAATGTTCAGTAAAATTGTGTTTTACCTATTATTTTCTCTACCCTTATATTATAAGATTCAGTTGATTTGGCCAACCTTTTAATCACCACAAGAAATACTAAATTAATTAAATCCTTTCAAGAATGACTAAAGACTGTAACACAAAAAACAATTATTTATCTTAACACCCTCAAACTCGCAACAGTTTACAACTGTTTTCTTTTAATTTTACTTTTTCTTTGAATCATGTCTAACTACTAAGCCTGTATAACAAAATGAAAAATCACCCGGTGAGTGAATAGCACAAGTTTTGGTAAACAAAAATATTGTATTATGTAACTCATGTGCGTACCTTGCTGGGAAATGTTTTTTATCTAATTTTCTTTTTAACTTATTTTTTTTATATAACCTAACATGTTTCTAATTTTTTATTCTAGTTATTTTTGTAACAATAAGTAAAAAATATACATACAAAACAAGGAATTTAATACTTACATGTGGGTCTTGTACTTTTTGGCACTTGTGTAAAAAGTTAAACCTAATTTTTAATATGGTTGTTGTTAATATTTGTTTCAAATCATAACATAAACAAAGTATAATTTAAAAGCTGTCATAAAAGAAGCCAGCATTATGTGTAATTTGGTAAATTAAACACTTCTATTTCTGTTAGTTATGAGAAATGTAATAGTAAACATCAGAGAAAATTATTCACATTTCTTGAAAGACAGTACATGATAGTAGGGTGAGGTATATGGGTTTGATTTTCTGGTTTATATACTTGTAAACCAAGACAACTGTAAGCTATAAGATTAGATTATGTCTCAGCAATAACGATACTATAGTTTTGTAATTGATATTAAAATTCAGAAGCTGAAATACTGATGGAAATAATATTCAAGTGGGCAATTTGGAGCAAACATGGGTTACATGATATATAGAAGTGAAGATTGAGAATTTATTTAAATATTTCCTGCAAAATATAAAGCAATGATTCATCCTGCCATTTGACTGTTTATGTGACACTGTAATATAACACTGTTGATTGCAAAAACACTTGTGCAGTACCATCACCAGAACTTTCATACACAGTTTATCAAAATACCAGCTTCAAGAGCACAGTTGTAGAGGATTTATCGGCTTGTTTATAGTACAGTGATTATAATGAGAATTGTTTAAAGTAATAAAAGTGTGAGAAAATGTTTAAATATATGGCTTTGTACAAAGTCCAAGTTGATCTAATAAACTGGGCAGGTGTTTGGATGTTAGTTATCCTCCTGGGGTGGTCAGAAATTAGCGATAAAAGTGTACAAAGTAAGTGCATATGAGCACATAAAATTTTAAAACTATTTATTCATAAATTCTTAATTTCTAGTTATTTTTTTAAAATTTGACACAATAAATAAAAAATCTATTGAAAAACAATAATTTCTACAACTTACAATATTATGAAATTGATTTGTACTTGCACGTTGTATTTGCTATACCTCAAACTTTGTTTATTCCCTCAAGTCGTGGGGGGAAGGCAAATAAGTATTTTGTAATTTGAAAGATGTATTTCAGAAAATAAAAAATTATCATATTAATGTACTGGTACATATAAAGCTACTGTAATTTAACTGGCTTTGTAACAGAGCTATATGTGGATTAAAAAGCAACCCCATTTTTATTCAAAGCTACAACTTACTCAATAGATTTCACCATCTCCTGTCAAATTACAAGTTTCTCCTTCAAGCCAATTATAAATGACTGACAGATTTCCGTAGCTTGGAATGTGCTCTTTCTATTGGTTATAACATTTATTAAGAGCAGGGTCTGGGAGAGAAATCCCTGGCCCTGGTACTTACCCCCCTCCAATCATATATATTATTTTTTTCCTGTTGCAAGACTCACCAAAATGCAGCATCAGCAAATAAATACTAATTTTTGAGAAAGAAAGGAGGACGAGGAGTTTTCGGTATCGTATGTGCGGAAAATATCTGCTTGAGCCCAGGCATCCCAAGGGCACTTTCTCCTGTGATTTGCACTAGGTGCACCCTCCTCTGCTGAGTCCTGTTTAGTTCTTTCAGCAAGGGCTCAGTCCCTGGAACTGATGTCATAACCATTTTGTGCTTTTTATAGTTTTCATGATTTAACTTTTAAGTTAATAAGTATATCTTCACTAAATTTTGCAGATTATCAGTAAACATTACAAGATATCAGATTTTTTTATTGAGTTTTAAGATTTTTTAAGTAATGTTTTTCACATGCCTTTTTTCTTTTTGCATGTTGACTATCCAAAATGCTTAGTAATTTTGATTTTAAGATCAAAAATACTTTCATGAAACAGAAAATTTTCAAATTTCACATGCAAAATCTTTATAAAGTCCAGATAATTATCAAACATTTTTTAAGAAAACTTTACATTTTATATGTTATTTTCATAATCAAATCTCTGTACATGTTCGGTAGGTTTGATCCATCTTGTAACCACCATAAAAAAATTAGGAAATAAATATAAATTATGCTTTTTTCATTCTAGAATGACTACAAATTATAACATGAAAACAGAAATGTTTAGTTTAAATAGCATAAATGTCATAACATTATACATTTATATATATTTATTATTTTTATTATATTGACCTTCTAGCTGTGCTAGCTAACATTACAGAAGTTGCAATGGTGCGGCACACATGCTACCATGTCTAAGAATATAAAACTGGCCTCTACAAAGTTATAATTTTCTTACACTGAAAATGTATTTCTGATTGGTAATTACAAGATTAGCTATACTCGTTTGGTGCTGCCCTCTATATGCAAACTTTCCTATACTCATGGAATTACTATATTCCAACATGTGTCTCATGCAAATCATCATGCATCATTTCTTAACCAATAGTAGCATAATATGCTCACATGATGCATGTGACTCTCTTTACACTCCTCTACCAAACATTCACTTTGAAGTTTGGCAGAAGGTGTGAGCACTTGAGAAGTGTGAGGGAGGTAAGTACCTGTTGGAAATACATTTTCAGTATAGGAAAATTATAACTGCTGATACATTACTTACTTCTGCTCATGAGGTTAGCTAGAATCCCACACTGAGAATGAGGAGGGACTGATGCAAGGAAAGAAATAAAGTACCCCCAAAAGCATCTGAAGGATACCCTTGACAATGAGAGATATGGATCTGAAGATCAGAAGAGTGGAACTGTACCACTTCTGAGCCAGGTATACTTTTGCCCATGTGTAGATTGTGTAATGCACAAGAGCAGAAATAGTGAGGTGTAGAGTGGCTAGGGCATGGCGGACCATACTCGGTAAGTTAGCTACATTCAATAACTCCTCGCAGGGTACCAACATTCATGCGAGGGTAGGATGAAGATCATACATCTTCTACTCAAACCCAAGAATCGGGGATTAAGACCTGCACCAATTTCTGTGTATGCCACAAAAATCATCACCAATCTACTGAATCGGGAATTGGCACACGGTATTGAAAGGATGTCAATTTTAAGGAATCAGCTCCTCCAACCATGGCACAGGCTGGCACCATCCAAAGGCAGTAACATCCTCATAAGAAGAGGAGGAGGGATAGTAAAGGATAGCACCAGAACAACCCCACATACTACTGCTATGATCAAAGACAGAGCAATTAGGGTAGGAAGATGGATAATCCATACTTGTGTGAGGACTTATGTTGATTGTTTCACTCTAATCCAAAACCCCTATGCTGGGAACCAACTTCCATGGAAAGGTAGGATGAGGTTTCCCAATCAAATGGGTGAACTGCAACTATGACAGCTCAACTCCAGTGTTTATGTAAAGTTTATCAGGAGGCCACATCATCTAGTAAGGTGACAGCTCAACTCCCTTGGTTGTGTAAATAGTATCAGGAGGCCATGTCAACCCAGAAGGTGATGGCTCAGCTCTAGCAGTTGTGTAAAATTGGTGTCAGGAGGCCATGTAATCCAGTAAAGAGATGACTCAACTCCAGTATTGTTGTATAACTGTGATTAGGAGGCCACATCAAAGAGCAAGGTGACAGTTCAACTCCTTTGGAGGCCACATAGCATCTATCCCAACAGAAGACCACTGCCATATTCTCAACTGAATGTTCTAATTCTTTTTCTCGTGGAAGGTGCCTCCATGGTCAACCACCCCAGCGACTTGAAACTGGATGTGATAAGACTCCCATTCTACACTCAAGGAAAGGAGGGTGACAATGTGGTGGAGAGCTCGGAGTAATGTCATCGCCGGAGAAAATACAATGGGTAACCACGAAACCTTATTTTGAAAAGCAGACCATACTGAGTTATTCACTCAAGGTATGGCAGGGATGGTCAGCAAATCCCTCCTGCTTTACCCATGTAGTTCATGGGTGGTAAGGTCTGGAATGGACATGTTTATGAAGTAAATTATTGCTTGATAAAGCGATCTTGTGGAACACCCTATCTCGACAATGAGTGTGTGAAGCCATGGATGAGAGAGTGTGAGTCAACATGACTAACAGTGCATATTTAGATTTAAAGAATCCCTGGTAAAGCACCACTCATCTCACCTTGAAAAATATAAAGAAAACCTACCAGTTAAAGTTGCACTGAAGTCTGCAGAATGGCCACAGGTGGTAGACAAAACCCAGTTGCACTGAAGTCTGCAGAATGGCCACAGGTGGTAGACAAAACCCAGTTGCAGAGGAAAGAATGATAAGATGAAGATAGTGGGAGATGAATGTACAGAGTGGTTAACATGCCAGACTGTAGAATCTCCTCCATCGGATGACAAAGACGAGAAGCAAGGGAAAAGGTGAGATTTCTAATCTGATGGGAGTACACATGGAGCAATGTACAGGAGAAAAAAGGCAAAGAAGAGTAGGCCAAATGAACCAAAAGGCAGACTCAATTAGTAAGTGTAGAAGGTGAAAGATCACAAAGGGAGGAGGATTGCAATGGGATAAAAAGTTGGTTGCGCATATCCCAAAAGGGAGCAGTACATACCACATAACAATGAAGGACCCTGACCAGACATAGAAGTATATCTAGATCCAGTCTAGGGTAAAGACGGATATAAAAGGAAGGGAAATGGGAGAAAAGGATGAACAACTCTCCAAAGCTGCCAAGGTCTCAGGGAGAATGAAACAATCAGGATAAATGAGAAGATAAAGGGTGATAAAGGGTACATGAAATGGCACACAAATTCGATCTTTGACGTCTACAGGCAAAGAGAAGGAGGAAATATGTTTTAAGGGACAGATGAAACAAGAAACACGAGGAAAATGGTTCAAACAGAGGTAAAGTAAGGGCATGGAGAACCACATTAATGTCCCAAATAGGAAGGGCTGTACATCTGGGAGGTTGATGTATCTGGAAAGAACGTATGAGCATGGTAAGAACAGAAGAAATAAAAATCTTACGGGATTGCGAAAAATGGAAGGTATGGGATAGGGCCATCTGATATCTGGAAAGTGAGGAGAACAAAGACCCATGGTCAAAAGGCCAGATGAGAAATTCTGTCACAGGAGCCACAGAAGGCTTGTCAGCAGGAAATCCCCTGTTTGCAGACCAACAGCAGAAGACTTTCCACTCATGCTGGTGTACTTCCATGGAAGATGTCATAAGAAACTAGCTAACAAGGAGATTACTCGACATGTGAAACCGGATTGTCTAACCAAGGACCAGAAAAAAGTCAGGCGTGGATATGCAGGATGGGAAGATTAGGATGTAGAATGTCAGATCGAGGTTGAAGAAGGGAGAGAGAAAGTGGAAGAGGAACAGGTGGTGATAGGAGCAGATGTTGTAACTGTGGAAACCAAGGTTGCACTGGCCAATATGGTGCAATCAGCAGGACTCGACAAGGAGTGGAGTGGACAAGAGAAATCATCCAATGAAGCAATCAGATTAGAGGATACACATAAAGGTATTTGTGTAGATGCAACAAAGCCTATGGATGCAGTAAAGGCAACCAAAAGAGGGGCAACTTGGTATTGAGGCTTGTAGCAAAAGCATCCAATTGGGGAGAACCCCACTGATGGCAAAAGTCCCTGAAAATGGGAGGATATAATGTCCACTCCATTGGACAGATCTGGTCTGGATGCAAAAGACAATCTGCAACCAGATTGAAAGCACCTGGCACATGACATGCGATAATACGAATGTAATGTGCACGGGCACAGTATAATAGATATAACATCCATAAACATAGATCTTTGTACAAGGTGTCCCCTTGGTGGTTGTTATGTGCCACCAATGTAGATTTGTCCAAATGAACCATCACCAAACAACGACAGGTGAGAAGAAGGAAGTGATGTAATGCCTGATATAATGCTAGAAGTTCAAGAATTTAGATATGAAATGGGCCAAGGCTTCCTAGTGATTGATCCAGGCCCCAATCCCTGAAGGGATGCATTGTGAAAATATGTAGATCCAGACATGGGGGAGAAAGTGGCATGCCCACCGACATATGAGCTTTATCCAGCCACCAATACAGATTGTCTCGCAGGGAAGGAGGAAGGGAAAGAGAATTCCGAGCAAGATTCCATCATTCAGGAAGTGCCAGCTGCATATGGGCATGATCGAGAGGGAACAGTGCAGTCATAGAAAACCATATCCACAAAACACAAAAATGACAGAACCTCATGAGCCGAGAGGGAACGGTGAACTAAAATTTCCACAGAACAAAGACGTAAAAGAGAAGGCAGAGCGAGACTGATATTGGTGTCAAAAAAGACTCCCAAATGGATAAGGTATGGAGTGGGTCAAAAGAATGACTTCTCCAATTTGATCAACCATCCCACCTAAGCTGCCAGAGAAAGGAGTTGGTGAGTATATTTGGCTGAATCCTGTTCGGTATGAGCCAGAATGAGCCAGTGATCCATGTAATAATGAAATCGCATCCCCAGAGCATAAAGATGACTAGTAAAAAGCTTGGACGATGTGACAAAAAACATACAGAGCTGAGGCAAGTCCAAAGGGGAGGGCCCAAAATTGGTAAACTACCCCTAGGTGGACAAACCGAAGATAAGGGATATGGAGGTAAGCATTGAAGATATCCATTTTTGTCATCCACAATCATGGGGAAAATGCTGATCTCAGAGTGAGAATAGACTCCACGGTGAACTTGAGGAGTGTGATGAAGCAGTTGAGACAAGATAAATCAATGACTGGCTGCCAATCCCCAGTTTTCATGGGAATAAAAACCCACAGAAAAATGGTGGACTGGTTCAACTGTCCACTGCAAAAGCAAATCTAGAACCTCCTCTGACAGATGCTGACAGGCCACAGGACCTTGAGCAGGATGAAATGAAATTGGCCAAGGAGAAACATGAGGTGGGGAAATAAACTGGATTACAAATCCATCTGATAGAACCCACATCAACAAGGAAGAAACTCCAACAGTCAAGCTCCCACCACATCCAAACCCACAAGGTATTCACCAGTACTGGTGGCAAAGGATGGTACGTCATTGAGGAAATCAACAAAAAAGTACCCCAATTAGAAGGGATGGGTAAGGTTTGGGAGGATGAAGGACAGGAAGTAGAAATAGGAGTCACCACCCAAGTAGGTAACAACTAATGATCCAAAAATGGATAGTCCACACAATGGTAAGAAAGGGCGACAAGTCCTTGGGAGGCATGGCATGCTGATCTCCTCATTTAATTATGAGACAAATTAATCAGTTTGTACCCAAAAATGGTTGAAAAGATGTCTCATGTAACAACGAAGGATGAGGTGAATAAGATTTAGGAGAAAGGGATAAAACATCCCAAACCTGAGACACGAAATCTGTGAAGACTGAATTAGGCCTAGGTGAATCCCCAAGGTGCAGTTGGGAAGGAATGGCAAACTTTGGAGGTGGGAAAGATGATAAAGATCCTCATCATTCTAAATAATTTCAGCTGACTTAGGAGGAGCCTGAGTGATGTCAGGGGACAATGGTTGACCCATATTGTGTTCACCTGAGGCCTGAAAAACACACTGGTCATTGGTGTGACCCCTAAAGTAGCAATGTGAACCTCAGAGTTCATAACCCAAGAAAATGTTCACAAATTGTTGAGTACAAAAATATAGCAACAAGAATGAGCTGGTATAAATTAAAATCAAAATTAAACTAAAAAAGGAACCATTTCGTGCTAGAAAAAAATTGTTTGTCACACGGAAAGCATACAAAAGAAGACGTCTGAACTCAAACGCTGCCAAACGAGAAGTGAAGGTTCAGTAGAAGAGTGTAAAGGGAATCACGTATCATGTGAGCATGTCATGCTACTATTGGTTAAGAGATGAAGCATAATGATTTCATTGAGATACATGTTGGAATATAGTAATTCCAATAAGGGGGACCACAAGTCTTGTGGCATGCATATAGAGGGCAGCACTGAATGAGAATAGTTAATCTGGTGACAGGAGGTAAGTACTGTATCAGAAGTGACCTGTCTTGGCTGTGTTTTAGTGGACTGGTATTTTGTAAAATACAGTCAATTTTAATCATAATATATTATATATTTATATACATTATTACCATTTATAACTAAGTTCTTCAACTTATTTTTCTTAAAACATAGAATAGTAAATAAAGAAGAATAGTAAAGAATTATCTCTTCTAGTTACGAACTTTGTACTCGTTTACTGCTTGGTGGTTACAAGGTCAGTCGAATTGACCGATCTTGTTTTGAGATAGGGTAAAGAAAATAACATAAAAACCATAAGGATTTAGTGAAAAAAAAAGTGTGAAATGCATTTAGGAGGTTTTATTGATTACACAAAGGAAACTTGAGATTTTTGAGATAGCAAAAAGTATTTTTAATTTTAACATGAAAATTACTTTGCACACAGATTATTCAAAACAAATACTCAATATATTCATGGACAAAACTTTATTTTATTTTTTTTATAAGTACTTCACTAAGAAATATGACTTTTTGTATGTGGAAGACTTGTAATATTAACTGAAAGACTGCCAAATTTCATGAAGATATACCCAATATATATATAGTTATAAGTATTAAATTTATGTCAATATTACACGAGTACAGAAGCTCAC
>NW_013669185.1:69267-80518 GCF_000517525.1 Limulus polyphemus
CAATATATATATAGTTATAAGTATTAAATTTATGTCAATATTACACGAGTACAGAAGCTCACGTGACTCTGTCAAATTGACCGATCCTGTGTCGGAAGAGTTAATTCAAAAACTTGAAATGTGTTAACTTATTTTCATTTCAATCAGATTACTAGAAATAGATATAAGCTTTGAAATCATTTGAATATAACCTGACTGAGTTAATCATTTACACGATATTTGAACTCCAACTTATCAAGGTTACTTCATGACTATATGTTGAAACTCATTAATCTAAAATACTACATTACTATTACAGAAGTCAGTTCTTTCATGAAAAAATACTGAAAATTTGGTTACAGTATTACACAGCTAACTGGAATCATACTATCACTGTAAAAATGAAACATTACTGCAGCTAACATGATGTTAAATATTGTTACTTCTTAACACAGTAATACTATATTACCTGAATAAACTTTCTAGTTTTATTCATTCCCTAATAGTTTTTAAACTCTGAAAATTAATATTTTTTAACTATCAAGAGTGTTATTTTACAAGATAAAATGATGTTGTTCTAATTTACCTATTAATTTTTATGTTATTTGACTTTAAATTTAAGCAACTTGAAGAATATCCAAAAAATACTCAGCTTCTAGTTTAGTTAAGAATGCATTTGCCTGATAAATAAAATGAGTTATGATTATCCTTTCTCTTTTACAATCTAATTAAGTAAGTGCTTAGCTATCGATATTACACTTAAAGTTCCAAAACTGTCATAAAAATGCTTAAGAACATATCAAACAATATTGAATTGTCTAAAATAACAAATCTGTAAAAGTGAATAAATATTTTATTGTTTTTAAATATTAGATAATGTAGTTGCTTAAACTTGTCTGTATGATACATTTTCATGTACAAAGTTTAGGATTAAATAGATAACTTAATTCTAAATTATTGTACAGGAAGTCCTCTAGCTTTACTATTTTTTCATCACTTTATAAATTTTTCTGAAATACAAATTTTAGTTATTTTTATTTTATAATAATAAAGTACTTTAAAATTGATAGTTTTTCATTTTCTGACTTTTATGTGGTGTAATCCATAAAGAAAATTGACATATTCTTTCATTTCTGCATAGTTGTGAAGATTTTTGCCTGTAATCAATCCACTGTTGTTTTGTTACAGAATTTTTCTGCCCATACCATATAACTTTACTTCTGCAAAAAAACTTAGCACTCTACAAGAATATATTAGTTTCTTGATACTCAAGCATTTCAGTTAGTTTTTAGTACAGGACTTGGCTACCATCTTGTTACAGTGCCACATCAAGTGGCTTGATCATATACCAATTAAATATAGCTTTCATAACAACTACAAAATTTAATCATGACTGGATGAAGTAAGAATTAAACTTTTGCAATTCACAAATGAAAGGAACATGTTCAGAAACTTATAAAAAAAACTCTTTAACCTATATATTTATTATGAAGTGATAGTACAAGCAGCTTACCTACTCAGAAAAATATATGTTCAGTATGAAAGAAAGAAGTAACATGACTGGAGAATGCTGAAGGCTTAGGTACTGTTGTTTTCATCAGTCAGTCTCTTAAGTCATCCAAGAAGTATGCTGTTGCTAATGGTAAGTGAAAGGATTTTAGGTTGTAACTACATAAATATTGAATACAAGTCTAACAAGGTAATTTTTTCATCGTACAGGTCACAGTTTAGTCCTTATTTGGGGTACTGTATTTAGTCTTCGGCTCCTTACCTTAGGATGGACATTGAATTATTAGAAAGGTTTCAGAGAAAGGCTACTATGATGATACCTGGGATGGAAAATATGTTAGATAAGTACAGGTTAAGATTTCTGAAGTTATTTTCTCTTGAAAAAAAGAAATGTTACAGGCAATCAGATTGAGAATTGAGATGTTTAAGATTTTTAAGAGAACTGATAGTGAAGTACTCAACGTTATCAGTTGTGGGTCTCCAGAAATGTCCAATATTTGTCTAAGCAATCATATATTAATCTGTATTTACCACTGGTAACTGTGAGAATGGGAATGTCAGATACAAAATGTGGTGTCTGTGGTTAAAAACACTCCACTTCTACATAGCACTACAACAAAAGATTAAAGTTTGTATATTATTTTAGACTTGACAATTTTACCTGCTTTTAAAACCAAATACATCTGGAATTGTTCATTAAATCTTAAATTCCTCATTGCCAGGTAACCATACAAACGTTATGAGCCTCCACAACAAGCACATTAAGTGGTGAAACTCAATTGGTAAGAGATACAGAAAAAAACATTATTAAATACCAACATCAAAATCAATTCATGATTTTATTTTTAAAAAAAGAGCTCATAAAATGACACACACACAGAAAATACTAACAACCAAATCAAACATCAAATTCTACAAAACAGTGTACTAGTAAATTTCAAACACTTAAAAAAATCCAGAATCATTAGTTTGAAATATATAACTGGCTCAAGAAAAAGGAATGATCTGATAGCCCTGTTTTCCCCTGTAGCTTGTGCATATCCATCAGAGAAAAAACAGCTGGTAAGTCTGATATGTTTGACAAATGTACAATTGGTAGTTACACTACCAATATTATGTTATAGAAATCATGAAGATATTACAGCTTATTTTCAGTGTTAAGTATTAGTTTGTCAATTATAGCTTTATTTCATATATACCTTTTGGTTGGTGTGGTTGGCACTGTAAACTTTTCTGATTGCAGAAAAGAAAAGATGGATGTTAAAGTTTTTTTTAACTTCCAACGAATATGTTTTTTTTTATCATTCACTTTTGGTACCTTATATAAGTAAACTAACTGTATGTGATTTAATAATAATGGAATGCATTATTTACTGATTTAAAGTATAAAACTAAGAATATTTTAGTTGACCCTAAGTTTTTAATTGGCTACCAAGTTATGAAATATAAGAGACAATTGCCCCTATAAACTTTTTCTAACTTCTATGAGCCCTTAGTGTTAATGCATCATTTTTTTCACACTTAATGGTGAAAATGTTAAGACTAGGGGTACAAATATAAATTTTGATGTAGTAGTTCTTACATCTTATGTTTAAGTTATCTGGGGGGACAAATAGCATAAATACCTCTTATTTCTTTGAGTTGTATTCTAAAAAAACAGAATGGCAAAAAAGAAGTTTAACAATTGGAAAAGATAGAATAAGTTTTAGTTTATTTTTCTACCAAGGTGCTTATCTCATAGAATGAATTTCTTTTAACAGAGTGGATGCTAGCACTCAACAGGAGTTTAAAAGAATAAATGATTATTTTCTGATTATTTAAGGGTGAGTGTGCAAGGACAGTCTTGAAATACTACATGATCCCTTGTTGTTTGTATGCTAAGTTACAAGGCCTAAATATAGGTTTTATCAATACTGTTTGATACTTTCAAGTTGGGAATTTAAACTATGCAATGCTTTATGTTTAGTTTTATTGCTATGTATAGTGATAATGTTTTACATTTAAGAGAAAAAAACAAGAACTTAGTAATAAATGAACATTTAATTATTTTTTTGGGATGAGGGTGGGGGGGATCCAACAACAAAAAAAAAAATCTCTTGGCACCTACATATTTTGATGACTGAGCCTGGGTAGCATTTATAAAAAGAAATAATTTTACACCATGTTTCTGTAATTTTTATTGTAGGGTTACATCCTTTAGCATGGGGTATCATTGGTTTTTTAAATAACGAAAACTGCATACACCATTAGATTCCACAAACACAAATTAGTAGATTTACACTGCAAGTTCAATTATTTAGTTCATCAGTAATGAAAAACAATCAAAATAGTACCCGGAAATTGACCTTTTGCTTCACACTACCTTCCCATTGGAAGAATGTTAACAAAATATCAATGATTTATCGCTTTACCTGGTTACCTGATACTGTGTGGCACCCATGTCAAGGTAAGAGAAAATGTAGTCCCAAGAAAATCAATCAATGTAAAACTCATACACATGGATACATATTATGGATAAATGAAATTAACATTTTCAACAACCAAATGTTAGAAATGAAATGTGAGCTTACCTACGTACTTATGAAAGGTGCGATTCTGTAATGACATTGGTTGAAAACTCGAAATATCGTGATTGACAGATATGTTTGAGTAGTAAACTCCAGCCATTCTATGTCATGTTATGATATAATCAATAAATCATATCGTTAAGTTCAAGAACTTAGTTATCCCAAGATATAATCATAATACAAAAGCTAAGGAAACAAGCCTTTGTCTATGAATTATCAATGAAATTACTAATAAGTGAGGATATACTATGATATCACTTAAGAAACATTAATAGGAAAGGTAGCCTATTCAAAGAATAATTATTGGTAAAAATCAGTTAGATTAACAACTTCTAATACATATATAGAAAAGCTAGTGCATTTTGGTAACACTACATTCCAATATTTCATCTGCTATTCAATATTGCTTTCATTATTTTTCCTAAAATAAATTTCATAAAATTCTAAAGAAACAAAAAGGAGCTTGTTAGCCCATCAAGGATGTCCCTTCCAGCTCCCAACTATAACCACTCATGTATTCATCCAATCTTTTCTTGAACTCAGTTACATTTTCTGCCTCCACCACTGTTAAAGGCATCTCATTCCAAAAGCCAACCACCTTGTTTTAAAAGTAATACTGCCTAAACTGCAGACCCCTTCTCCTATTGTTTTCACTGCTAAACACAAAGTTTCATGGACCTGTATCATCTCTGACCCTTCTCCTCTCCAGAGAAAACAAGCTTAGAGAATTTAGTCTCTCTTCATAGGACAATCCCACCATCCCAGGTATCATCCTAGAAGCTTTTCTCTAAACCTTCTCCAACAATTCAATGTTCTTCTTGAGGAAGAGAGCCGAAAAATGTACACAGTACTCTATATGAGACCTTACAATTGATCTATAAAGTGAAACAATAATATCCCTTGTCTTATATTCAATATTTATATAGATGCTACCCAAAATCATAATAGCCATATTGCTAGCTACAATACACTGTTTAGATGACTTAGTGATTTTTTGATCACAACACCAGTATTTAATGTATTCCCATTTAAATTGTAACAATAATTTGAAATATGAACACCTATATGCATTATCTTACACATTTTGGATAAACATAATATGCCACGTATTGGCCCAATGCATCAAATTATTGAAATCTCCCTGTATGTCTGCAGCATCTTTGATAGTTAGCCACCCCAAAAATCTTAGCATCATCTGCATACTTTAAAATTTTGTTAGTCATTCCAGAGTAAATATCATTAATATAAATCACAAACAGCAGAGGACCCATTTGTAACTCTGATCCAGTCAAATCTAACTCCATTTATTACTACTCTCTGCTCTCCAGCCAATTTTCTATCCAATTTAATAATGTTTCCCCCCACACCCACAGATATATAATATTTGTAACAAATCTTTTGTGAGGCACCTTATCAACTGCTTTCTGAAAATCAAGGTAAACCAAATCCACAGTATTTCCTTCATCAACTCTAGCAGTAACATCCTCAAAGAATGTCAGAAGATTTGTTAAAGATTTGCTATAAGTGACTCTGTAATACATCATTAATCACACTCTCCAAAACCTATCCAACTACTGATGTAAGAATAACTGGCCTATAATTGCCTGGACAATGTTTATCACCTCCTTTAAATACTGGACTAACATTAGCCAACTTCCAATCTTCTAACACTCTTCCAATACTCAATGATCTATAAAAAATATTAGTTTGCGGTTCACAAAATCTTTAAGTTCCTTTAAAACTCTAAGATAAAAGTTGTCTGGTCCAGAGGAATTATCAATTTTGTTGTTTCCCAACTTTTCTCTTACAATTTTAGAACTTGAAATAATATATTTTACATCAATATTTTTCCCATACATTGAGTGCTCTGGTTGAGGTATATACTAGTAACTTCCTTTGTAAAAACTGAAGAGAACATATAAAAATGAGTTTACCATCTCTTAATCTTCCGAGATCAGCACCCCACTATCATTTTTAAAAGACCCAATTCCCATCCTAACATTTTGCTTACCATCATATACCTACAGAATTCCTTGTTGTTTGATTTAACTCTCTCAGCCAACCCTTTTTCATATACAGTTTTGCCCTTTTAAATTCCTTTTTAACCAGCTCTCTTGATTTCCTCTTCATTATTTCCAGTAAGTTTAAATTCCTTGAATTTCTTATGTTTATCCCTAATACGATCTTTTAAGCCTTTACCAAACCATACTGGCTTATACTGCTCTGTTGCCCTTTTTTCTGGAGGGAATATGTATGTTCTGTAGGCATACCAATTTTTCCCTAAATGCTTCCCACATCTGTTCAAGATCCCCTCCCAACTCTTTAGTTCAATCTACAGAAGCCAAATCATGTCTCATTCCATCAAAATTGGCTTTCCTGATATTTGGAATCAGGATATTATTATTCTTCAATTCTACATGTTGTAAAATCCCACACCTAATAGTGCAAAGGTCGCTTGTACTTAAATGCTCACCAACCACAACTCTATCATATTCACATCGGAAACTAATATAAAATCTAATATAGCTTCCTCTCTCGTAGGTTCCATCACCAGTTAGTGTATAAAAGTATCCTGAACATTTTCCCAAAACCTATCCCCCTCATTGTAAGACTCAAAATTTGGTACTACTATAGCATGCAGTCTACAAAGATATTTACACTATAGCGTGCAGTCTACACAAATATTTACACTATAGCATGCAGTCTACACAGATTTTTAAACTATAGCATGCAGTCTACACAGATACTATCATCTTCAACATTTGAACTTTCTTTATTTGCAACTGGCACCATTTATTATAAATAATGCTTTTAAACCAATAAGGTACAAAATACCATTACATAACTTTTTAGGGCAAATATAATCCGAATGAAATAAATTCCAACAATCGAAACTAGCACAATTACAACCTAAATTTAAGGTACTCTTTTGGAACTTATTAGATTATTATTTTTTGCTGAACAAAAACGTGGATACATATATAAATTATTTAGCAAGAAATTATGTTTTAGTGAATCATTAAAACGATGATGTTGATAGTATCTGTGTAGACTGCACACTATAGTGTAAATATCTGTGTAGATCACACACTATAGTGTAAATATCTTTGTAGACTGCACGCTGTAGTAGCACCCAAAATTTTCCCAGACAATACCCCTGAAATTTTAAATTTCCCACAATAACAACATCTTTTTTCTGCTACCATTCTGATCTCATTAAACAATTTTTCATTAACTTCTGCATTCTTACCTGGTGGTCTATAACAAATCCCAATTACAAGACTTTTTCCTTTATATCCACTAACACAAACTGACTCAACCTGTGATTTTTCTTTATGCTCTAACTCAACAGCAGGTTGCAATTCACTCCTCACATATAAAGCTACTTCTCCCCCTTTTTCAATACTCTATCTCTAGTAAATAAGCTATATCATGGTATTTCAAAAAAATGTCCTTCATCAAAATTGTTCAAATCCAACCAAGTCTCAGTGATACCCATAATATCAAAATCCTCAGTTTCCACAACTGCTTTGAACTCATCAATTTTATTTCTAATACTCCTAGCATTACAATAGTAACAATTAATCATACATTTTAAAATATGTTTATGTTTCATCCCTGCTTTACATGTTTTCCTGTCAATTATATTTCCTGTTTTGCTAATATCATAGCCCTCACCTCTGTCTAGCCTTAGTTTAAATCTATCACTACAGCTGAGTTAATAGCCCTTGCTAACATGCTAGCCCCTGCCTTGTTTAAGTGTAAGCCATCCATACCAAAAAGATTAACCCTCCTATTAAAATTATCCCACAAATCCAACCAGCCTTTTGCTCATCCCTACATACTGATCTAAGCCTGGTATTCAATCCTAATGACCTATTTAGCATACAGAAATTTAAGTTCTTCATTAACCCCCACCACCATTTCAAGCAATTTACATTTCTCCCTTTCCATCTCTGCAATTGTACTCCAAAAACCCTCCAACTTCTCCTCTAACCAGCAAACCCTGCTAATAAATTGTATATCCTGGCTACTAGCCTTCCTAAAAGTATACTTTAACCCAATGTTTATAAATAAAACTCTCCAGACATCTTTCACACTTCATCAACTGAGAACCCTTAGTGGCTAGATTATTCTCAACCATAGCTGATAATTATATTGACTGTAACTTTAAGCGTAATGAAGTTAAGATTATATTTAACATACTATTACTAGTATTACTATTGGTACTAATGTGTAACAATCTCAATCTAGCTTCACTTGCTTACTATATTAAATATTCAACACTAATCTCTATATATAAATAATAATATAATGGGTTATAAATATTAAAAGCACACTCCTATCTTTAACCAAAATTTTACAATCAAAATTTAACGTTAAGCATAATGATAATAGTAAACAATTAACTAGCTGTAATTGTAATCCAATTTAAACTTAATTTAAATACAATTAAATGGAATATGTCGAATGGACGTGTTTCAATTTTAGGATATTCTGTCGATGATAATTATATTAATTCTGAAAGCAAAGGTGAAAAACTATTCTCAAGACTGTGTTGTCCTTGCTCCACTAAAGGTGTTTGCATAATTATTCACAAATACGCAGGTTGTAGTCTGTATTTGGTTTTGTAAGGTCCTTCATTTCCATTTAATACAGATATTGATTGCATAAATCACTAAGTTAGAGTTGTGATTTCTAATTATTGAAATATATATATATATAAATCACACACTTATTTAATATATAGAAGTAAGACTGCCATTGTTCATACCACTTTTATTATAGACAATTGCTGCATGCACTCTTTCGCTGTAGTGACACCCAACAATATGACATATAGCAAACTGTTGTCAGGACAACATAGTATGCTTACGACCAATGATATGACGTAAAGAAACATGTTACCAGGGTAACCAAAAGGCTGTTTACAGCCCCCATTCATCATTTTTTGACATGCTGTGGGTTCAATTTGAGCAGCCATATCTATGTATCAGTTTATGAATTATGTAGTCTGCAACACCAAGTTTATTGTATACCCTTGTTTCAATCGATTCAATGGCTAAATAGAATTTTAAATGGTTTTAAAGTTTTATATGTGTGTTTTGAAATAGTAAATGCTTCTTGATCCAATGAAACCAGCCAGACCAAAGTAGAGCATGAAGAGAGCTAATGTTGGATCACTGGTCCTTACTACTCAAGCTAATTCAAATCAACTCACTGGTTTCAGTTTTACCATTTGCTCACTTGTCACTGATAAATGGCAAACAATGGCTTTAGCAATAATTGCATTAGTTTTTAAAGTTGATTTCAAACTTGCGAAAGTATGGTTGCCTTGAAATATACTATACCAATTCAGCATGTATTAGTAACGTAGATGTTTTCCATTTGTTGTTTGGTGTACAATCATTCATATGTTATTTATGTGAGCTTTATATATTCACAACTGCGATTTCACATTCACACGCTTCTGTGGCCAGGAACTATAATTCTCTGGAACTCCCTACCTTTAGCACTTATGTTAGTGGTTCTCATGTTAGTATGGTTGCCTTGAAATATACTATACCAATTCAGCATGTATTAGTAACGTAGATGTTTTCCATTTGTTGTTTGGTGTACAATCATTCATATTTTATTTATGTGAGCTTTATATATTCACAACTGCGATTTCATATTCACACGCTTCTGTGGCCAGGAACTATAATTCTCTGGAACTCCCTACCTTTAGCACTTATGTTAGTGGTTCTCAATCTTTTTCCAACTGAGAACCAGCTAGTTCAATTTCAAAATTTTATAGACTGCTTCATACAGTATTAAGGCTTTAAAGTACTTTTAATCACATTCATTTCTTTATTTAACCATATGGAAAAACTGACCAAAATCTAATTGTGGACTGGCACTTGTCCACAGTCCTGTGGTTGGAAACCACTGCTCTGAGTTACCTACAAGTATGATGGTAATCTGAAGTTAATGAAGTAATTCTAACTCTGTATTTAAGATACAACTTCTTACTCTTAGACCTACTGACCCTTTGAAGTTACTTATGGTTTGAGACTAAATTACAAATAATTAGATTGATACTAACTTAGTAAATTAGTTTGTAGCCTGGCATCATATAGTTGATCCTAAATGTTTAACAAAATACTTAGATTAGAACATACAGTATACACGGAGAAACCAAGAGGTTGTAGAGGCAGCAGGTTGAAGCCTGTTAGTGTTAATAATTTTAACTTAACTTGAAGTTAAACCACAGTAATGTCCTCTGCTACCTTTTACTTTTACACAGTATTTTAAATTTAATCATTTCATTTTAAGTTTATAACTTTGTAGGATCATGTCTCTAGCCCCAGAGATGCACCATATTTAAGGTCTACATGTACTTTAACCACCCCCAAATAACTTTTGCTTTCTCCGCCTGCGTAGTACTAGCAGTAGAAGGCCTAATGTGACCATGGTAATATTACTATTAGTATTACGGCCTAGCCTATTTCTTCAATTTTTGAAAGTGGATCTGAGCGCAAGTTTATTTATTACAAAATACGTTTATAATACACGCAATATGGCTCAGTTCAATTACACAATTTAATTCATCAAAATACTAAATATGTAATAAAATTGTCTTACTTGGTAATCACGGTTCTCATGAAAACGAGAAAACCTTTCCGCCATTTTCTATGTTGCTTTTGTCGCCCTTAACTGTTTACTTTCATTCACGTTAGGGGGAATGGCAAGGCGATTAACAAATTATACCATCCTGAAAATAAATCTGGAAATAACTAAATATCTTTATGTCTGTTGCATTTGGAAAAACAATGTTGTGATATGGCAAATTCTATTTCTATTTTGTCATGATTTTGTTTTCCGTTCATTTATTATCCTTTCTATCGTTTAGTGCAATTGTCAATTTATAGTTACATTAAAGCGTTAACTCACCTTCTATCCAGATCACGTTGATTTTGAGTATGTATGTTTTATGAAACTGTGAGTTAAGTTTGAGGTTTTGTCCTGATAGTAGTGTGAAAATGTTTTGACAATAGTTGGTGGAAATTTGTTAGAGTGAGTGAATGAATGTTTTACAAAGTTTATTTATTCATCTATGTAGTTAGTTGAGCAAAGTCTTGGAGCTGGGTTTATGAGTGTTTTTAACACATTGTTGCGTCATCGAGGTCACGTGACTGGTGTAGCGCCCTCTATTT
>NW_013669185.1:81473-82798 GCF_000517525.1 Limulus polyphemus
ATTTTCTAGAACTATCTTGTTTTTTCATGAATGCTCTAGTATTTACTAGATAGGGTAGGCGGGTATATATATAAAAGGGGGACAACGTGACGCGGGAAGGTAATGCGTGTGGGTAGATAGTGAGTAATTGAACTGCAGTCAGAAGTATTATTGAGCACGTTCGTTGTTATAGCGTTTGTTTAGCGCGATTGTTGAAGTTGAGTGTATCGGTAAAGTTATATTCGGAAAGAATAAACCAGTTTTATTAAGAAAGAACTTGTGTCGCTTAAGTTTCGTCGGAACGAAGTTACGGAAAATTAATTAACAAACGGAGACGTAACAATATCGATTTTTTGTTTGGATTCATGGGTAGAATTAGGGGATGTAGAGGCCTGTGTGAGTGAATTTTGGTTTTGAGCTGTGTATCGGATCTAATAATGTCAAAGTTAAGAAAATATACTTGCTTGTTATTCTCGTGTTCATTGGTTTGTTTGTTTTGAATTTCGCACAAAGCTACACGAGGGCTATCTACGCTAGCCGTCCCTAATTTAGCAGTGTAAGACTAGAGGGAAGGCAGCTAGTCATCACCACCCACCACCAACTCTTGGGCTACTCTTTTACCAATGAATAGTTGGATTGACCGTCACATTATAACGCCCCCACAGCTAAAAGGGCAAGCATGTTTGGTGGAACGGAAATTCGAACCCGCGACACGTGTTCATTGGTGAATTTAAGGTTAAGGTAAATGGAGTTTATGTGTTCAAAGAAAGTGTGTATGTGTTTGGTAGAAGTGAAACCACTAAAAGTGTCTCGACATATCTGTACCACTATAGGGGAAGATAAAGCAAGGATTTTAAGATTTGTGTTTTCTTCTATGTTATTAATATGTTAGCGAGAATAGGTGAAACAAGGTTGCTCATGCACCATGTGCTTGAAGAAAGTTTTTGTTATTGAAAATGAGGTTGGTTTTTATTGTTGTTACGCCTCCGTTCGTTGGTTAATTTTCCGTAAAATTTCTTTCCGATGAAACTTTAGCGATACAAGTCCTTTCTTAAATAAAACTGGTTTATTCTTTCGGAATACAACTTTGCAATACACTTAATTTCCACAGTCGCGCTATAACGAACGCTATAGTTAACAACGAACGTCTCATGTGCTCGACTCAACAATATTCTCTCTCTCTGTCCGCAGTTCAATTACCCATTATTGCCGTCACGTCTTGACCGTCTTATATGTACAAGAATACCGAATCTAGTAACCTCTCGAAGTTTGTTGAAGTTTCCAGCATTGAGCTCTCTTGTGCCCAGGTTTGTTGCAGTGCCAGCAAAGTCCCTCAAACCTCTCTG
>NW_013669185.1:83177-86566 GCF_000517525.1 Limulus polyphemus
AGCTCTGGCCATTGCATCCTGCATAGAAGAGGGGTGTGCTTGCTTCACTTGTATCTTTAGTTGTGGACTGTCCAAGGCGTCTCAAACTGATCTCTCATCAACAACTTGAGGAGGTCGGGTGGTGCAGTTGGGTAGGCCTTGTGTGCCATACTTTCCAAGTCCTGTGCCAGCTCTTGCAGGCTCTCCCCTTTAGCACGGACAATCTAGCCCTGTAGACTTCGGACTGATTTTGAGTTCTGTACCTGAGTTCCAGAGCCGCTACCAGAGCTCTATATTTGTGCCTGTCGTCTGCTGACAACTGTCCAAGTATTTCCAGTGGTTGTCCCTTCAAGCTCGTTGCCAGATATACTGCTTTCTGCTCCTCTGTCCACCCATTTATTTTTGCCAGTACCTCAAATTGTGCCCTATATGCTTCCCACGGTGCCTTCCCATCGAATTCCTGTGGCTTCCTTCGTATTGGATCACTCCTATTACTGACATTCATATCTGGGACGTGACTTCTAACAGGACTGAAGATGTCTGTATTAGGGTTTAGCTGCGGGTTCTGGAAGGTGCTTGCCATTGTCTGGGGCTGATTAAGTCGATGGTTAATGTATCCTCATTGTGTAAAAGACAATATATCATCCTTTATTGGATCTAATTCGCTTTGAAATTTACTAATGTTTTCCATTTGTACTTCTTGCCACTGTTGTTGACTTTCCTGTAGTTGCTGCTGACTTTCTTCCTGTTTCCTTTCTTGTTCCGGTTGCCACTGCTGTAATTTGTCTTCTTGTTTCTTTTCTCGTTCTTCTTGTTTATTTTGTTGTTCGAGCTGCCACTTTTGGAGGATTTCTTGCAACTGCTGTTGTCTCTCTTCTTGTTTCTTTTCTTTTTCCTCTAACAACTGCTGTAATTTCTCTTCTCGTTCTTGTTTATTTTCTTCTTTATTTTCTCGTTCTTCTTGTTTCTTTTGCTGTTCTTGTACTGCTGCAATCAAGTCTGCTATGCTGTAGTTTGATTTGCCGCTTCTCATTTCCATTTTTTATTTGGCCCACTCTCTGACACCAATTTGTTACGTCTCCGTTCGTTAGTTGATTTTCCGTAACTTCGTTCCCACGAAACTTTAGCGACACAAGTCCTTTCTTAATAAAACTGGTTTATTCTTTCTGAATATAATTTTACCGATACCCTTATTTTCAACAGTCGCTCTATAACAACGCTATAACAACGACGTTAACTTCAACAATACTTTCTGACTGCAGTTCAATTACTTATTACCTACACACATACATTATGCCCGTCACGTTGTGAGCGTCTTATATATATACCAGACTAACATATATCTAGTAAATGCTAGGGCATTCACGAAGGTACAGGATAGTTCTAGAAACGTGGCGTGACACTAGTCACGTGACCTCGCTGACGCAATAATATTATTCGTGGGTAATGGTGGAACCGGATTAAAGAAAGTTGTAGTTGTAAAATAAAGACAAACCAGCGTTTTTGAAACTTGTTTTTTAGATTAACAAAGCTCTCTAAGTTCAGAGAAACATTCCTGTTGAAATTAAATTGAGGTTTCATAGTTATAAGTGTACTGTAAGGGAAAGAAGCAATCAGAGAATTTAAGTTTAGGGAGAGGTAAGCAAAACTTTAGGCCCTTAGCTAGGGCATTTTTACTGGGTTCACTAAATAAAACATTATTAAAGTTAAAAATCACCTTGTTAGGATCAATACTGTTGTTATTTTTTTTATTTAGAATTAATTTATTCAGTTTGACGTTCTGCTAGTGTTCAAGCCGGGTAAGCATCCATGATACGTTATTTTTTTGTTCATACTTCGTAAATTCATGTTAACTGACTTCATCGTTTTACTCTGTATTATAATTACGCTTTACAAAATGTTGAAAATATTTGTACCTAACATTTTCCCTTGTTATATATATATACATAAATTACTGCTACTGGCAGAGATGAATGGATGGACAGAGGAGCAGAAAGCTGTATATCTGGCAACGAGCTTGAAGGGACAACCACGGGAAATACTTGGACAGTTGACAGCAGCCGACAGACACAACTACAGGGCACTGGTAGAGGCTCTGGAACTCAGGTACGTAACCCAGAATCAGTCAGAAGTCTATAGGGCAAGGTTTAGGACGAGAATCCGTGCTAAAGGGGAGAGCCTGCAAGAGCTTGGACTTGGAAAGCATGGCACACAAGGCCTACCCAACTGCACCACCCGATCTCCTCAAACTGTTGCTGAGGGATCAGTTTGTGGATGCCTTGGACAGTCCACAACTTAAGATACAAGTGAAGCAAGCACACCCCTCTACCATGCAGGATGCAATGGCCAGAGCTCTCGAATTTGAATCCTACATTAACTCCAGCACAGAGGTACCGAGGTTGGTACAGTCATCTGGATTCAAGGCCAGAAAAGGTCAGCTTTCAGAGAAGTTTGAGGGACTTTGCTGGCACTGTAACAAACCTGATCACAAGAGAGCTCAATGCTGGCACAGGGGAGACGATACAGCAGTAAAGGCTGCTACCAAGGTGGTTGGTGCTAAGGGACGCCCACCAACCTCCATCGTGAAAGTCCCAACAGCTAAGTGTAAAATGTCAAGCACACATAGTATCTACGTGACAGGGAAGCTGGATGGCCAAAGGTGCAACTTTGTCATAGACTCTGCGTCTCAGCAAACCCTTGTGAGCATCAAGGTGTTAGATAACGAAGGAGTACCAGAAGCCATAGAGCAGCTTTGTGGTGTGACAGGACATTCTACAAGATTGTGGGGACCAGTGTGCATAACTATTGAGCTCATGGGCATAAAGGACAGACATAAAGTATACTTGGCTGACATTGAAGACGAATGCATATTAGGATTGGACTATCTACTACCAAGGAAGTTTGTAATTGATTTTGATAAAATGACGGTTTGGGAATAACAAAGGCCAAGTTCCGGTAACTGTTAAAAGAGAGGTTGAACTAATTAGGTGCCGTCAAGCTGAAGTCAAGCCGACTGAAAGAGTTGATGATGATGAATTGGAACCAGGTATAGATATTAAAGCAGAGCAGGAGAAAGATCAAGATTTGAAGCCTATAATTGAATTTCTAAAAGTAAGTGTTTTGCGCCCTGCTTGGGAGAAGGTGTCTAGTCTAAGCCCTGTGACAAAGCACTATTGGGCACAATGGGACCAGTTAAAGCTTGAAGATGGTATTCTTGTACGGAGATGGGAAACTAAAGATGGGAAAGTGACGACCTGGCAAACGGTTATACCGTGGAAGTTACGGGAAGTTGTGCTGCGTCAATCCCATGATAGTTTAACAGGAGGACATCTCGGAACTATGAAGACTTTGAGTCACCTACGACAAATATTTTACTGGATAGGTAAGAGGCAAGATGTGGAAGAATGGTG
>NW_013669185.1:87403-91591 GCF_000517525.1 Limulus polyphemus
ATGCTAGTAATGTCGGAACTGGAGGAGCGTTGTCTCAGAAAGTGGGCGAAAACGAACATGTGGTGGCCTACGTCAGTAGAATGTTGAGTAGACCAGAGATGGAGGGAACTCCTTGTAATAGTAAAGAGTCTGACATATTTCCATCCTTACCTCTATGGTGCAAGGTTTACCATCAGGACAGACCATGCTGCGTTACGCTGGTTAAGATAATTAAAGAACCCAGAGGGACAACTAGCACGTTGGATCGGAAAAATAGACCAGTATAATTATAATACTGAATATAGAGAAGGAAAATCCCGTGGTAATGCTGATGGACTGACCCGAAGACCCTGCAAAAATGACTGCAGACATTGCTGCAAAAGAGAGGTTGAACTAACCAGGTGCCATCAAGCTGAAGTCAAGCTGACTGAAAGAGTTGATAATGGTGAAGTGGAACCAAATATAGATATCAAAGCAGAACAGGAGAAAGACCAAGATTTGAAGCCAATAATTGATTTTCTAAAAGCAAGTGTTTTGCGCCCTGCTTGGGAGAAGGTGTCTAGTCTAAGCCCTGTGACAATGAACTATTGGGCACAATGGGACCAGTTGAAACTTGAAGATGGTATTCTTCTCTGGAGATGGGAAACTGCAGATGGGAAAGTGACGACCTGGCAAACGGTTATGCCAAAGAAGTTACGGGAAGTTGTGCTGCATCAATCCCATGATAGTTTAACAGGAGAACATCTCGGAGATAAGAAAACATTGAGTCACCTACTACAGAGATTTTACTGGATAGGTATGCGGCAAGATGTGGAAGAATGGTGCAGGATCTGCAGTACATGTTGTGGTAAAAGGAAACCCAAGCATAAGGGACGTGCTCCAATGAAGTTATATCAAGTTGGTGCACCAATGGAAAGAGTAGCCATTGACATTGCTGGTCCTTTGCCACAAACTCGTGCAGGAAACAAGTACATTTGTGTGGTAATGGATTATTTCACCAAGTAGCCTGAGGCATATGCAGTACCAAATCAGGAAGCTACAACAGGAGCTTCGGCTATTAGTGACTTCTTCTTCAGATTTGGTATGCCATATGAACTGCATTCAGATCAAGGCCGTAACTTTGAATCAGCTGTGTTCCAGGAATGCTGCAAGTTGTTTGGCATACGAAAGACCAGAACAATGCCACTTCACCCACAGTCTGGTAGGATGGTAGAAAAGTACAACTGGACACTGGGACAGGAATTGGCAAAGTTTTGTAATAGCCGCCAAGATGACTGGGATGTCTTACTCCCTCCACTGTTGATGGCCTATAGGACAGCAGAGCATGAAACCACTGGATACACTCCAGCAAAGTTGATGTTTGGTCGGGTAATTCGGTTGCCAGTGGATTTGTTAACAGGATGCCCACCTTATGAAGAGTTGCCTTAAAATGTGTCAGAATTCATGAAAGTGTTATCGAAAAGGATGGATAATATTCATACTTGAAAACGTTTGCTGATTCGATGAAGTTATGTTATGATAAGAGATCTACTGAAGTCAGCTTTGTACTAGGAGACAAGGTGTAGTTGTATAATCCCAGAAGACCAAAGGGAAGTCTCCTAAGTTGTCATCTCCATGGGAAGGCCCATATAACATAGTGGATCGTCTCACAGTTGTGACTTTCCGGATGCAATGTGGTCTGCGAGGTAAGCCAAAGGTGGTGCATGCCACCAGGCTTTGGCATTATCATGGTCCAGGACATTTCAGTTGGAATGAAGTGAACAATAGAACAAATGATGTTGCTGAATACGTGTCACCTGAAAAAGCCAGTGTTGAAGAAGAAGCTCTACCCGGTTTTGAGAAGGGAAACAGTGAAGCCCTTGATGAAGTTATTACCACTGACGTGACTGTTACCGATGATAGGACAATTCCTGATGGAGCAGATGAACCTCAGGTGAAGCAGAAGCCAGTACGGAAGAAAATACGTCCCGTAAAATTAAGATACTTTATTGAATTTTAATTTTGTTTTTGTAAATTCTGTACATTTAATTAAGTTATTGTTAATTATCTGTTGGTTTAATGTAAGTAGCTATTGTTCGGGACGAACAATACTTAGGAAGGGGCAGTGTTACGACAGCGGAAGTCACGTGAAGCTGGTAACACGTAATGTGTATCTAGAAGGTTCCTGAAGGCTCGAGACGCCCTCTATTTTGTATATATAAGACTGGCAAATAAAGCGGGGGAGATAATTGAATTGCAGACAGAGAGATATAGAGACAGATAATCGAGTCAAGCCGTAAGTAAAGTGCGTGAATCGTTGTGGATTATAGTGTGTGTGTTCAAGTTAAAATGACTGTGGAAATTAAGTGTATTGCAAAGTTGTACTGTGAAAGAATAAACGAGTTTTATTTAAGAAAGGACTTGTATCGCTGAAGTTCTTCGAGAAGAAATTTTACGGGAAATTAACGAATGACCAGAGACTTAACAATACTAAGGTAGCAATGAGACTATGAATGCTATGTCAGGATCTTTTTATTCTCAACGTTTCGACTACAATACTTTTTCAGGAGATTATGACTGAATGACACCGTTTATGTCTATGGCAGTTATTTTGGTGATAAAGTTAATAGGTTAGTGAAAAACTATTGATCACCAAGGGTGCTCGAAGATTAGCAATCCTCCTTCACCTTGCTCGAGGTTAAAGATTAAAAGTTTGTAAAGTGGTCAGTGTTCTAACGGGCCAAGTGGGCAAAAAATGAATAATATATATATATATATAAATCAAAATTGAATGGGAAAAAAAAAATATATATATATACACACACATATACATTTATATACATATATAACACATGCACTGGTGATAATATTAAGTGGGCGGAAGTAAAGGCGAAGGCGTAGCAGAGGCAGGTTATTATTGCAGAAGAAACAAGTCGAGAACGATTTTTGATAAAGCTTTGAAACAAACCAAAGTAACCGGGCCTTTACAGGGCCTGGCGGAGATCAATGGACCCAAGTGCCATTGCTGGGATCTATAGATCCAATGCCTAAGAGTGTGGTGGCGGGGAAACTGGAGTGCCCCGAGAAAACCCACTTTCACTAGTCGGAACAGAAAAAAAAAATGTCCGGCTAGTGCCCGCGTGAACAGCAAGTGAAAAAATAAAGATCTGAAAATAGACTGGAAAGTGAAATAGTTATACATAAAATATAATATATTTTTCTTACTTTTACAGATCATGGTGGTGTGTTAGTGATGTTGTGTATCATGGTTTGGAGGTAGCAGCAATTTTGTGAAATTCGGCTGTGAGTGAATTTCGGTAGGTGGCTCTTTTGTAATATTTAATAGCAAGTTTAAATACGCATTCTTTTACTGTTTGTAGTGAAGTGTTTTTGTGTGTGTGTGTGTGTTTTTCCACGTAGCATGCCGGTGTGTAGTGAAGGAGACGGTGGTTTTGAAATATCAGAACTTGGTTATGATTCATGTTACATGTTATCATCGATCCACAAACTATTAAAGGTCTGATAAATGTCTTGTAAATGTACATTATTATCTGTGGTCTGCATCAGTGAGTGTGATGACTTATTTTGTGGAGGTAAGCTATTCTGGTTTTTAGTTTCTTACTGATTTCCTTGAAATGTGTGTGCCATGTTAGTTCAGGGTTGATAGTTATGTCTAGGAATTTTGCAGATTTAGAGAATGCGATATGGTATTGTGAAGGCTTAGTTTAGCTAACCTGACACGCTTTAGTCTTTTGTTTAGCCTTCGGAAAAGTATGATTACTTGAGTTTTAGTGGGGTTGAGTATTATTCTCCATTTATTGCACCATTGTGTGATCTTGTCAAGAGCCTTTTGAATTTTCTTTGCCACTAGTGGGAGGTACCGCGAGTTGCTCCATAATACTATGTCATCAGCATATTGTGAGGCGTGCGTGAGGGGCGTGGTTGGTTGTGGTAGGTGTGTAAGCAACAGGCTTAAGACAGACCCCTGCGGTACACCTGCATTAAACGTGAAGGGTTGTGAAAATGACGTTTAATTTTAACTTGCGCGGATCTATTATCTAGGAAGTTAGTTATCCATTTAGTGAATGTGATTGGTATTTTGTGCTTTGTTAGTTTGTACTGGAATCCGTTGTGCTAGAGTAGCTATACCATATCAACAGCCCCCCAATGGCACAGCAGTATGTCTGCGGACTTACAATGCTAGAATCCGGGTTGCGATACCCGTGGTGG
>NW_013669185.1:91689-113451 GCF_000517525.1 Limulus polyphemus
AACAAACAAACCATATCAACAGATTTTTGTACGACCAGGAAAGTGGCAATAGTGGCTTGTAATTTGTTTAATCCAGTAAATGTGGTTTCTATTAATCGTACCAGGTGATCTGCAGTTTGTCTGTTTTTGCGTCCTGCATGTGTGACAGTGTGTTATTGTTTTCTAGCATCCATAGCAACCTTGTTGTTATAATTTTCTCTTAATGTTTGCCTGTGCAGTTGATTTAGCTGATGAGTCTGAAGTCACTTGGATTTTTAGATTGTGTTCATTTTTTTTTTTGGAATAACTGTGATGACAGCTGATTTCCATGTATTAGGGAGATAACCAGAAAAAAGGGATAAAATTATATAAATTTGTGAGATGTGTTAGAAGTTTGGGGGATGCATTTTTAAAACTATGTTGGGGATTTTGTCTTCGCAGGGAGCTTTGCTTTGAGATTTTTCAGGTGGATTTTGACTTCGGATGTGGTTATAGGGGCTGATATGTCCTGTTGTGAACTGGGAGTTCGGTGCTGATGTATATAAACCAGAAAGGAGGTAAAAAAGGGTTTTGCGTTACCGCTAATAAACGAGTTTATTTTCTCCTCGTGCCTACCGTTGAATCTAGCGTCCTGCGGGATAACAAATGTTTTTTCGAAGTAACGTGCGAATAGTTCTGATTTTTGTATATCGGTAGCGGGAGTTGAGTTTTCGAATGAGATTTTACCTGTATCGTTGTTTTCTCGGCATATGCTTTTAAAAGTTTTCCAAAAGGTGGATGGTTCATATTTAAGATTATTGAGTCTATTACAGAAGTTGTTCCAATTATCATTTTGCTGGATTTTAAATAACTTTTCTATTTTCTTTTTGATTGAGTTAATTTGAGATTTTGTGGCAGGGTTTCTGGTGTTTATAAAGTATTTACGAAGCTTACCTCTGGACAGGAAGAAATTATGTAATTCGGGTGTTAACTGTTTGTTTGTTTTTGAATTTCGCGCAAAGCTACACAAGGGCTATCTGCGCTAGCCGTCCCTAATTTAGCAGTGTAAGACTAGAGGGAAGGCAGCTAGTCATCACCACCCACCGCCATCTCTTGGGCTACTCTTTTTCCAACGAATAGTGGGATTGACCGTCACATTATAACGCCCCCACGGCTGAAAGGGCGAGCATGTTTGGTGTGACAGGGATTCGGGTGTTAAAGAACAATGGTTAGGCGTGGTTTTAGTGTGATTTTTTGGGAGTAACTTGTCTATGGTTCTGGTTATAGCTTGCATAATGTTATGGCAGTACTGTTCGATCTTGTCTTTGGAGTTAGCAGACGTTACGGTTTCGGGTAAGTTTTTGTCTTAAAATTCGTTAACTAAAGACCAGTTAACTTTCTTAAATTTGTGGTGTAGGTGTTGGTTATTGAGGAGTGTCCAGTTAGGGTTACTGATTTGGAAGGAAAGAGGATTATGGTCTCCTCCAATGTTTTCGCGTACTTTAAAGTTGTTTGTGAGGTGTACGATTGTTGGTGGGACAATGGCGAGGTCGATAATGCTTTGAGTTCCGTTATGATGCGTGTGGGTAGGGGAGTTGTCGTTAATAGCTGTTAAGTTATGTATTTGTGTGAAATCAGCGATAACCCTGCCAGCAGTGTTTGTCGTATCGCCTTGAAGCAGGGGTGAAAAGCGTTAAGGTCTGCGAGAATGATTACATTGTTAAATTATTGAGTTTAGAAAAGTGATGTCAGGTGTTGTATGAGGTGATATGAGGTAGCAGCGGGGTTTTGATTTTGCATAGTATGTGTTCGTGATAAGAAGGTGTGTTATAGTTGATGAGAGTTAGATGGAGGTTATTTTCGTATAATAGTGCTATCCCTCGAGTATGTGTGCTTTTAGGCTTAGAAATAGTTTAGTAATTTAGAAGGTGAAAATTGGAGTTACTGTTGAGTAGACTTTCGTTAATGGTTATCATTGACGTATATATATCTTATTAGATAAATCTAGTAATTCGTATTTTTTGTAGTTAAGACCGCCTTGAATATTAAAATGTAATAAAGTCAAAGAATTGTGTGACTTAACCTATGAATGTTGATCTGGAAACCTACTTGAGATTTGGTTGTTTAGTGATTCTAATGTGATTTCTCGGACCTTTAGATGATGGCGGGCTGCTTTGCAAACGTTGATGAGGAATGTTGCTTTGTCATCTTCTGTGTTGGCTGCTGTGAACATGACGTCCACGATGAAGGCGATGAGGCCAGCTGGGTGAACAACTTGCCAGTTCGTTGTAGGGGCTTGTTGTTCCTGAGTTGGTTGAGGTAGAGGCTTGGCTATGGAGGCGAAGGTATTAGGAGGCTGGAGTCTTGGCTGGTCAGGAGTTCTGGTGTTAAACTGTGGGCGCTGAGGTAGAGGTGGAAAATGCTGGCTCATGGGAAGTATGGGAGGTCCGATTGTGCGTGAAGACACCATTGCTCTGATTCCCGTGACGAACTGGAACTTTGGGCATCCACAGTAGCAGGCCACATGTTGTCTGCTGCAGTTGCTGCATGTTGTGTTGGCTCTGTCCTTTGGGCACTCGTTGACCTGATGTTCGCAGACACATCTGACCATAGCAGTGCAGACTGTCCTAGTGTGGCCAAAGTGCTGGCAGTTGTAGCATTGGAGGACTGGGAGCTTAAGAAGTTGAGTTCTTCCACCTTGAGTATTCTCAACCAAAGTGTGATACCATCTTGGAGGATCTGTGTGGCTTGCTTGGCGTCCGTCAGTGAGATCCAGATTGGTGGTGTGTATTCCTGGATTCTCGAAGACGTAATACAAATCAAGTTGAGGAACGTGATTTCTCTGTAGCAGAGTTCTTCGTCGATCTTCAGGTAACTTGTGTTAAGTGGGATGTCTTGGATGATTATGGTTTTCCTGCTGGGACGTGAAGTTTGATGGGGCATCCATTGAATGCGTCTGTGGGCCATGGTTTCAGTAATGTAGCATAGTCCTTGGGGTAGTTGCACTTGATGACTATGCCTCCCCGGGGTAGTCGGTGGTCATTGCTGAAAATGATGCTAGGAAATAGGCAGTGGAGTTCTCAGGCTACTTGTGGTTGTCTGAGGGTTGCTGGTATTCCTTCAACAACCAATGACTGGTGGATGCTTCGAGGTTCTTGTGGAACCTGTGTTCAGGAGTTGAGAGGCTGGGGAGTGACGATTTGTGTTGGTCTTTAACGAGTTTTGTGCTGTGGCTGTGAAAGTTTAAATGGCCAGTAAGGAAGAGTCTGAGTCATCATCTGAAGTAATGGAGGTTTTAGCAGAGGCTAGCATGTTGTGGCTGGTCGGGGTTTTCTTCTTCTTAGTGGCACAGCTCACGTTCATAATGGCTGGGCAACACTAAGAAGCACACTTTGACTTGTTAGACTTGAGAAAGTCTGTTTAACACACTGGTATGGTGTAATCAAATTCGTACTAACGAATCAAAACACTCTGTTAAAACTAAACACTTAGTCCTGATAAGGACTGTTTGGTAACACAAGAACTTGTATGTCGATATGCAGAGGAGAGAAAAAAAACACTTCTGCACTGTATGAAGTCCGAATGTATTGTGACCGTATGACACTGTGCTGCCTTACAATGGTTTTCCCGGATTAACTTCCGGTGATGAAAAATGGGTTCTGTTTGCGAAAAAATTGCTCAGTCCTAAACAAAAACCACTTCTGACCACAAAACCTGGACTACATCCACAGAAAGTGATGCTTTGCATTTGGTGGGACATCAAAGGAGTAATTCATTTGTGAACACAGAGATCTATAGTCAACAACTGGAACATTTAAATCAAGCCCTTCATCAGAAACGCCCTTCAGTTGTCAATCAGAAATGTGGAAGGTGTTAAAAGAGGACATCGACATGTTTTTTGCTTCAAAGCCAAGTGATTTCTTTAATCAGGGCATTAACAACCTGATTGTAAGATGGGAAAGCGTCATGATAACAATGGAGACTATTTCATTTAATAAATGTTTGGTTTTGATATATAAATTGTTCGGGTTTTTCATGTAAAAAAAGTGACATTAATTTCTTGACGACCTAATATTTGAAAGAAGCTTCTGTAAATATGCAAGGCCCAAGCCAAGACATTGTTTTTTGGTGTTTCTCTAATAGAACAATGCTGTAAATAATTCATTTCATTAAGATTGAACGTAGATGATTATTCGCATCGTATCTTCAAGCACAGTAGTAATATTACAAACATCTAATATTAATGTTAGCATGCCACGAATTATTCAACGACAAGCCCAACGTACAAATGTAGAATATAGTTTCCTAGAGGAAACAGTTCCATTCATTTTCTTGATCACATTATCAATAATCTTTCCTCCAGATTTGATGCACATATGAAGCAAGCAGCATCAATTCAAATACCTATGCCATCAAAACTCCACAAGAGTTTTCCATCCCTGATATCTGACAGGCTATATATTTTTACAGAAAATATTTGCAAATCCTGATATTTTTGATGAAGAACTTCAGCGATGGAAGGCAATAAGGTTTTCTATACTTCTCCAGGACAAGCCCTAGATATCGGATGACTGCTTAAAAGCGTGCTTCAGTGTACCAGATATTTTTATGTTACTGAAAGTTCATGTTCATGTGAACGTTCGGCATTTGCTCTCCACCGGTTGAATAATTACCTGAGGTGTACCTAAACCGAAAAAAGAATGAGTGCTCCAGCATTAATAATCATTATGACACTTCTATCAACCTTGAAACTGAATGTAAGTTATTTACGGAAAAACACCCCAGAAGAATGGAGCACGCTAACATGTTCTTTCAGTAGTATATACATGTACGTATATGATAGTCAATGATTGAAATACCTAATATACTATTGTTGTACAGAGTTGTTCAAATTACTAATATAATTTGTTTGTTTCTTTTTGAATTTCGCGCAAAGCTACACGAGGGCTATCTGCGCTAGCCGTCCCTAATTTAGCAGTGTAAGACTAGAGGGAAGGCAGCTAGTCATCACCACTCACCGCCAACTCTTGGGCTACTCTTTTACCAACGAATAGGGGGATTGACCGTCACATTATAACGCCCCCACGGCTGAAAGGGCGAGCATGTTTGGTGTGACAGGGATTCGAACCCGCGACCCTCAGATTGTGAGTCGAGTGCCTTAACCACCTGGCCATGCGGGCGTTAATATAATTTAATAACTAATAACTACTCTGCATGTAGATAGTACAGTTCTTTATAATAATAAAACACATATTTATACTAATTTAAATCTAGCTCCTCATGCAGTGTTACAACAGAATGATGATTTATTGACGTTTCATTGGATTGTATGTGAACAGCCAAGCAATTGTTTAAACTGTATTTCATGCAAAATTGCTTCCAGATTTAATCTCATAGCACCTAATTTTTATAAAGTTTCTGGAGGATATGCCTCCAAACCCCGTAGCATTGGCATGCTGATTGTGCTTCGCACAATATGTGTTGGATTTTGATCTCACAAATTAGAACCCCTTTCAAACATTCTGCATACAGGCCTGTCACTAAAACCCAGATCAACATGTCGAAAGGCCCCGCCCATTGTTATGGAAAGAGGGCCATGAGGAGAGGAGTGGAGGGTTGGGCACCATTTTTAGCTAGTGCCCCTTCCCTCCTCCTACTAAAGTATAATGTTTGACATACAAATAAAAGATAAGTTGAAAATTTGGCGACCCATTTTTGCAACTTCAAAATTTAGAGACCTATTTTGCCATAAATTTTGTCGATCTTTTTTATAACTTAAGATTGTAACAACAACTTTTTTTTTCTATTTTAAGTCAGTGTCACCTTCCTCCTTCTGAGAATGTGCCTTCCCCTTTTAAATGAATTTGGCGATGAACCTGTACATCGAGAACATGCATTTCATTTCAAACTTTAAGTTATGCACCAAAACTGAAAATGAAAGATCTTAAATGCTTAAATCTTAATATCACGCTGATCAAAGAGAGCTATATTCATTTTACCTCAACATGATATAGGGAGATAAGAAGGATATATATAGCATACTGTAAAAATCTGTAATATTTAAGGTTTTCCATAGAAATACTAAGAATTAGTACATTGGATACTTTCAAACAGATTGATGTAAAAAGTGTCTCGAACAAGGTTATGATGGGTAAAATGTAATGAGTGGCGTTTATAATGGAGCCCAAACTAAAATTAAAAGCATTCAACTAAATGCATCATTCGTCCATTACGCTAGCTATAACTTAAATCTACTCATTTATGATGCCATTTTCTTTGTTTGTTTGAATTTATGCACAAAGCTACACAATGGGTTATCTTTGCTCTGCCCACCATGGGTATCGAAACCCGGTTTTTAGCGTTGTAAGTCCGCAGACATACCTGTATGCTGCTGGGGGCATGGTGATGTTTCTGATTGTAAATAAGTAGAAGCGTTTTTTTATAGTTTTACAAGATATTTATTTATCACAGTTTACAAATGAATCAGAAATTACAATAAAAATACTGAACTCTGCGAGGTGGTCTGCTAAAATAGATGCAGTAAAGGCTGTAAAATTATGTTATTTATACATACTCAATACTTTGACAGAGTTAGCATTAAAATGTACAAAACGAGAAGAAAAAAAGCTGTGCAAATAAAAGACAAAATTTCGGATTTTCAGAAATTAATTACACGTCAAAGATAATACAAAAAAGAATTCAGATATTTACGCTGCAACTGTAACGTTAAAACTTACTATCATAAACCACAGTAGTGGTTCACAATAAGGATTGCCCATTTGTTCTTCTTTGTTGTTATATAATGTTCCGCCAGCCTACAGCACAATAGGCTGCGAGTATTGTAATAAAACCTGGACAATATTACTAATCGCATCATTGCGCATTATTTGGGATAGTTTTTAAGTTTATTTGACTACCAAGCAAATAACAGCAGCTGTATAACCGTTGACACCCAATCATTTTAATGTAGTCTCTAGCTTATATGGAGCCTCATAATGTACTACATGCATAAGTATATAGCTGCGTGAAGGTCGTAGATGAAATTTACAATTTATATGGCGAGAATGACACATTGAACATAGCGATTATTAACTTATTGTTGCAACTATATTGATGTCGCGTATCATTTGTTTATATATAGGGTTTATATAAGGAGCGGCAAGTATGGTACAAGCAAGAGATGACAATTCCAGGCGAAAGTGAGGCAGAAATTTTGTAGCTACATATTTTATTTAGAAAATATTTATACTTGAGCGGCCATTATGCGAAAAGGGCCCTATTTTTCGAGTTTAATGCTTGCTCTCTACACAAAGCCACATCATACCTTAAATGAAAGCTTATTGTCCCTACTTTATATTTTGAGATCATGTGGAACTCCTAATTGGGTAACTGCATCACAGATACATTTCAAGCAGAGCACCTCTTACTGAAAAAAAAAGAATATATATTGTCAAATTTAATAGCAGCCACAATATAGCTGGTTAAAAATATAAACAATCACTATGGGGTAAAAAAGCTTTGCAATGTTTATATAACACCTCTCATTTAATTTTAGTGCATATATAGCACAAGTATAAAATCTGTTTATGGAAAATACATTTATACCAGGTTCTTCATGAAGTTCCTATAGCACTGGATCCAGTAAAAAATGTTGTTTAATGATGAACTTTGTTTCGTTTTGGAAACGAACAAGTTCTGAAACTGTGAATATTAAAGTTTAGTAGCAACGGGAGAATGTTTTTTTCCTAATAATTATTATTCATAGTATTTATATCTAATTCTAAAAAATATAAAAAATGAACATTTTCTGTAATTTTTTCTGGGAAGTACTGCACGGGAAAAGTGTTCAGATTGTTCTCTTTCGTCATGCGCAACTTATTGCATCAAAATGATTCAATGTACAGAGCTCAAAATTTTCATAAATTTTACTCATATAAACTGTAATGTTTTTTATATATTAAAAGTACTGTCCTTTATTTTAAAAATAATAGTTTTTTAGTACTAAGTTTAAAAACTACATCAATAAAAATATAATCAAACATTCACGTACAGTCCTAGTTAAAGTCGTGTTCTTATTGTGTGGGAGAGTACTTTTATTTAGAATTGTGTTCTTTTATAAATAAATGAGCGTTGAATATACTGCAGTTATTTTTCAAATTGTCTAAATCTTGAATACCCAAAATGTGAATTTTTTTATGTTTGTGGTACCATTTAACCTTTTATGTACTTTGGGTTAAATTTATACATACATACACGCTACGTCCACTATAGTAAGGTTATTGCTTGTTAATACATTGTGGTTAAACATATTTCAGTTGTGAAAGATCTGAACACAGTGCTGGTGAACTTGGAAATGAATATTTAAGCCTACGAATACAATTTTAGTGGATTATAGAATCAAAATAAAAGTTTGCTGTAATTATCATTATGTCTAATCCATCTCATAAGTATAACACGAGGCAAGGAAGAACACGCATAAAAAACTTCCCATGTGCATTTGTATAATTCTTCTCGATCTTGGTCTTTACATGTTTGTGAACTGTATCAGAGGGAAGACGTTGACGCTATTCAAACCGAAAATGGACAGCTTCAGTTTGAAAGTTTTGTCAATGGAGCTTTCTCGTCAGATGAAACACGAAGTTTTTATAGCCTAATCCTCAGATCAGGACTATTGACATTCGCCGATATGACGAAGAAAAGACAACCTATCTGCCAAGGGAAAAAAGTCAATGTTAACTTAGAAGTTTAGCTCCTTTTCTGACGAGCATTAACATTGGCAATGACACGTGAAGGTATAACAATAGAAATGATTCTTAGTAGCTCTGTTACTGCAGTTCCTTCTACACTTTTCCACGAAGATGGGACAATTAGAAAAACCAAGAAAGCAGACCTGAACCACAAACTAGAAGAGATGGCTGAGACCATGAAGGTACTACCACAATGTGATTGTACATCAAGTGTCTATATAAAAAATGCAATGGGGGCCATTCAGGTAATGTCTGGGGACCACTATAAGACATTTGATGATCTAGCATCATCCTACTTCTCTACGACACTGTAATACATGTGTTTGATTGATACGACAATCCAGAGAGAGGGCACAACACAAAGCCATGGAACAAGGGTCTCGTCAGTACCAAGTTTCTGGGGGTAGACTCGTTCCACTATGGCGTAAGTTCCTCAATGTTTCCGCGAACAAAGCATCTACTGCTAATTGTTTGTGTGATAAGCTCATAGAAAAAGGACCTGCTTTTTAAAATGTCATCCACAAAAACAACTGATTCTTGCTGGTAGGCTTACTGATGGCAAAGCTACGAAGTGTGTCACATCAAGGGGGAGCTCATACAATCTAACAATGTTTGCAACACATGAAGAAGTAGACACACGTATCATTCTTCACGCCGTTAACGCAAAATCCGAACGAATCGTAGTTAAAACACTTGCCACTGATGTCATAGTCCTTCTTATTCATTACATACCACAGATTACAAACACTGAAGAGGTATGGGTTGAAACATATCACATCAATGGCTGATCAAAGGAGATACACTCCAATTCACGACATCTGCAAAATTGTTGATTGCACATTTTGTGACATTTTACCTATCATCCATGCTCTAACTGGCTGTGATAGTGTGTCATCGTATTTTGGCATTTCAAAGAAAAAGGTTGTTAAACTGCTACACCGTAAGAAAGCAGAAACTTTCATAGATCTTTCAGCTCTAGCAGGGCCAGACATAGACAGTGCTTTGGAGAGCTGCTAGTAGATTCACCGTTGCTTTGTCTAAATCTAAAACTAGCAAAGATTGTGATAGCATAAACATCCTGAGAGTGAAAATTGCAACAGAAAAAAGACATCACTCTTGTAAAGCTAACCCAATGTATGGCAATTTTTTTTTATTATTTCATGAATATTCACAACCTGTTGAACATTTCAATGTCAAACATGAAACATTCTTTTACTGGTATTAATGAAAATAACAGGTGCACTGTATTTTCAAATAATAATTTCCAGGCTAGTAATCATAGTTAACATATCACAAGTTCTTAATATCCATATCAAATTCTTTGTTTAACTTTATCCAATCTGTCAGGGTGACGTTGTATTACCCTTGTTTTATTTGTTATCACACTTAAAATGCTTAACCTAGCTTCATGAAATTTGATACAAACTTTCTATATAATATGAAGGTTATGAAAGAAAAAATGATTAATTTGATTCAGTATTTGCATAATATTCTACATTATGAAGTTTCGGAAATATTTTTTCAAATGCTGTTTTGTAAAACATTAAAAACACTGACGTTTTGACGTGAGTTTTTTCTTACATGTCTTGCCATTACTGTTTTAACAGCTGGATCTACTGTAGAATCAGAGCAATGGTGATAGTGGTGGGTAGATCAGGTTGACCCTCACCTGTCACTGAGATAGTTCATGGGATATCTTTATACAGAGGTACTGTGATTTGCCTGATAGTGGTCTGGGAAGCCATGCTTGATATTTGGCTGGCAGTTAAGGAGGAGACACTTTCATTCATCTTGAAAATCGTCATTATGAAAGGTGGTGGTAAAATGGTAAGCAGCAAGGTTTTGACTCTAGTCCATTTCTGGTGGCTATAGACCTTTTATCAATCTTTGGAGTTATCAGATGTAACTTTCATTTCCTGGCATCCCCCCACCCGAAAAAAAATCAAATTCAACAACTTCTTCATTTTTAGGATATATTGGCTCACGTATTTGGTAGCATCTCCTACTTGCATCATCAGACATCCTTTGATAGGGCATCACATAAAAAGCTACTGATGCTTCAATGTCCACCATTTTTTCCTGTTTCACTGATGATAGTGATGCAATTATAATCTGTAGGCTCAGCTAAACTTGTATGGTATCATGGTCAGTAACAATTTCATTGAGATAGTGTTTGTTTTGTCCAGTGGTTACTTGGTCTCAAATGACTTCATTCCTATGGTATGTCTACGCCCTGGAAGGCATCAGAGCTAACTCAATGACAAGTTCAGTGAGATCCCTAACATCTTCATCTATAGGCTCTGCTGGGTTCAAAGTCAGACCATCTACATGGCATTGGTATATTCCATCAACTTCTGTTTCTGTAAGGCTATACATAGCAATATTTATTGTAATTTGAATTACCTAAGCGTATCTTCAAGAAATTTGGTAAGCTTTCAGTAAACATTACAGTTTTAATATTTCATTGACATACTTATAAATGAGTAGAGTATCAAAACGTTTATATGGTACAAAATTATAGTTTATGTTCTCATTTTCTGTATCATAACACCAGCTGTAGTGAAAGTTGAAAGATATAAAATCAAAAGTGCATTTTGTTCTAGAATAGCTGCACACTGTAACAGACAATTACAATTATTAAATAATATTTTCAGTCTTCTAATTTTTTTCACAGCTGATTTCATTTAATTTTATTTTTTTATTGCTCTTTGAACTGTGTTTCTCTAACTCACAGATATAAACAATATTGGATTGGTTAGTCACTATTCTTTATCATTGAGAGGCAGGTGCGCATGTGGTTGTCATTGCTATGTGTTGAAGTTCGAACAGTCGTTCGTCTAAGACACGACCCGACAAAACAAAGGGAATACGGTGTTAAGCCATAAACCAAGAGTCGAAGGTGATACATTCCACAAGTAAGTGAAACCTTTTTTCTGTAACATATTAATTGGATATGGTGGAGACATCGAACTGGCGTGGATATTTACATCTAGTTTCAAAGTATATATGGGAGGTTTTTTGGAAAACATTTCACCTACACTAGTCGGAAGGACAGTATGACAGCTCATATAAGTTGAAATAATCGTCCACGACATTCTAATGTCGCCTTGCCGGACATTGAGGTTATATAGAGACGCCGAGAAAACATACACTGTCTACATACTGCATACATTCACTTTTGATGCTGTCACTAAGTGTCAAGGTAGAAGTTTATTTAATATACCACTTCATTTTATGGATGAGTGAAGAAATGTGAGTTAATTTGTATGTTTAATGTGATCAGTGACGTTATGGCTTATCTGGGAAAGAATTAAAACATAGGCCTAATAGTAATACTGTCAATAGACTCATTCTCAGAATTACACGAGAGATTAAATTTTTGCAGGTAGCCCCTTCCAGTCCAAAATCCTTGATCTGTCAATGTCATTATGATAAATAATCCGTATGTAGTACAAGTGGCCAAAATATTGTTACGACAGCGGAAGTCACGTGACGCTGGTAACACGTGATGGATTTCTCGAATGATCATGAATTATTTGGTAAGCTCAACTTTGTTCGAGGCGCTCTCTTCTTTAGTATATAAGATTGTTTTTTAATTATGCACAAAGCTATACAAGGGCTATCTGTGCTCTGCCCACCACGGGTATCGAAACCCGGTTTCTAGCGTTGTAAGTCCGCAGACATACCGCTGTGCCACTGGGGGCTAGAATATAAGCCTGGCAGAGAAAGCCTGGGAAAATGAATGTATGATAAAGCGAACAGTAGTGACGGTAAGTAAAGATTGCAAATCGCTGTGACTTATTGCGTGTATTATAAAAGTAGTTAGGTTTAAAGTGACGAGAAACGTATTGATTGTGCAGTTACCGTGTGATAAAAGTTTGTATCGAGAAAGAATAAACTGGTTTAATCAAGAGGGGACTTGTACCGCTGAAGTTCCTTGGAAATAATTTATACCGAAAATTAACAAACAAGGAGATACGTAACAATATTTTGTGTTGCTTGAACAAAAACAGCAACAACAAAAAACATTAATGTAACTGTGATATAGATATAGAAGAGTGTTTATAAGTTATAAAAGAATAAGCCTGTTTTTATTGCATGCAGTATATATGTACATACATTTCTATTGTATAATTGTAATCTATGTGTTAAATATCAGTTAAATGTATTTATTAGATGTATAAATGCTTTGCACAATACTGATTGTGTATTTGCATGTTCACGTGAAAACAAAGTACTGCAGAAATGATTCTCACATGAAATAGCACAATTTGGCTAGCATATAATTGTGAATTGTACATTTAATGGTGAAAATTGTGGATTATGCTGTAGATAAATATACTCTTGCGGTGTTCTTGAAAATAATCCACTGTAATGTAGTGTACTCAGTTGGAAAAATCAGGCCTATGCCCTTGACATTTCTCTATTTAATCATGTTTGTACGATTTGTAAAATTACTCTGTGGCATACATTACCCACATAGCCGTTTTCTGAAAAATTAGGTATTGAGGGAAAATTGGATTTATATTTTAATCCTTTTATTTGCTATTATAAATGCTGATAGACTAAAATTATTGCACAATTTTAAATTTATACAAGTTGAAGAAGGACCATTATGAACTGTATTGAGGTGTCCAAGTTTATATAATTTGTAATTTCATAACTTCTCATATTTTTCTGAAGTCAACATCAGGTAAATATATCAGATCAAATGTAAACATTATTTTCACGATTTAATCTGCACATGTCTTGTACTACACCGTAATGTATGATTTTCGTTTAAAATAAAATGTTTTGCATAATTAAGTACTCTGACTTTGTTATCTCGACATTCACAGGTGAATCTCACTATGGGTATGATATTTGGTCTCATTAGCAGGATGATCATTGTTCTAATGAGGAGAATGTTAACATTTAACCCAAAAGATTTTGTTCTGATTACAGAATAATAATATTAGTGAAATATCTTAAACTGGGTTTCACCAAGATAAATTTACAGTATCACGAGGAATTCTTTATTTTTGCAAAAATTCTCAAATAAATCCGAATGAATTTTATTATATATATATATATGATAAATTTTCTTAATTTATTCCATCCACTTCATTTAAGAAGTTGAATGTTTGAGTTGCAGATACATAAATAACACTCTTCCGGTCCCAAGAAAAGTACATGATGCGCCACCTCTTGTTCATTGGCAACAATATTTGAAATGTATATTTTTCCGTGACGCGTAATAAATACTGAGAAAAAGAACAGATTTTAATCTTAAGATTTCCCTTTGGGCTAAAATCCATTGCATTCTTCATATGACAGATCAGATATGTGTATTTTGAGAACGATTTTTTCACTAATTTCTAATTTAGAATTAATCAGGCTAAGATTATCTTGGCGTAAGTTGTTATTGAAATCAAATAACAAAATCATCCAAATATATAGTTTTTATGGAAAACCGCCATAAGTTGTGAGGTGAAATCGCCTTGCCATTGTCAGTTCCACTGGCGGCTTTGAAAGCTTTGAAAGAGAATAGTGCAGGTTATGGTAAACAAAGTATTAAATTACAATCACACATGAACAGCTCATGGACATTCTTCATTTTTTTAATTTAAGTTTCTTATCTAACCAAATAACTTTCCAATTTTTACATTTCGATTTATAATAAATCAAATATATACTTAAAAATCTAGAAATTTATGATTTACTATGGGCTCTTGCACTAGATCATCAATGTTCCAATCAACCTTAGGCCTACTGTATGGTAGGGATGTCTATAGCATTATTTTTTTAAGATTCAAACATGCAATTTGGAACATAAGATATTGACAGACACAAAAAATAGAATGCTCTAAAACTATAACTTAACTGTTTTCTTTACCTGAGCTTTAACTGGGTTAAAAAAATTTGTTAGCTGGTCGAGTTGAACTTAATCAAAAATTTCCTAAACCTGTTAACTGAAAAACTATAGAAATTGAGTAAATTAAAATATTATCTTTCTATTGATTATAAATGATCCAATAACAAATACCAGGGAGCATTAATGACATTTTTGGAAAGACGGGATGTGACAGGAGGAGCATGCCATGCAGGTTTCACTTTATTGTATATGTATATATATATATCACTAAAGCAAGAAGCTTGGAGACAAGACATTTACATTTTAGCATGGGAATTAGTATCTGTAGTGTAAATATTGTTACGTCTCCGTTTTTTTTTATTTGATTTTCCGTAACTTCGTACCGACGAAACTTAAGCGACACAAGCCTTTACTTGATAAAACTGGTTTATTCTTTCCGAATATAACTTAACCGACACACTCAACAATCGCGCTAAACAAACGCTATAGCAACGAACGTCAATAATGCTCCGACCGCAGATCAATTACTCACTCTCTATCCACACATTACATTCCCCTCTTTTATATACCAGCGTAACCTATTTCTAGTAAGAACTTGAACATTCGACAAAGTACATGATAGTTCTAGAAACGTTGCGTCATAGTAGTCACGTGACTCGCTGACGCAACAATATGTAATTGGATGTGTAATTAGAAAATCATATAGTTGTAGAAAGATAACTTAAAATGGGCAATTCAGAATGAAGAAGCATCACGAGGTACAAAGAAATTAAAATTGACAACTTATTTAGAAATTAAGAAAGTAAAAACTATACACTATTAAAATTTTAATTAAAAGCTATGCCACTTTTATTAATATGTATTCATGATAAAATTTCTAATTACATTTTTAATGTAATTCTGTAAATTCTGACATGCACACTTTGGGTTAAATAGAAAAACTTAAGATTGAAAGTGTAAGGTCAGATGAATACCAATTAGTCAGAAGGCTATCAAGGTGTATTGGCTGCAAAGAGGATATTTACGCCTAGTTAAAACATAATCATCTCTAAAAATTAATTAACTACATTTAGAAACAGATTAATTAAAGTATTCCTTTGGTCAAACAACACTTCTATAGGCTTCAGCCACAGAAGATGTATCCCTAACATCAATGAATTTCTATATTCTCTGGCTTCATCTGCTTGATCAATTCCTATTGCTGTGCTGCCCCCTGCTGCCTTTCCATGACAATAGACAACAAAACTTACCCTTCGGCCCATATTTATTGTCTCCAGTTCTGTCTGCTATATAAACAGCGCCATATTTTAACAAGAAATAGAATTGGGTAAAGACCGAAAATTGATTCCTATATACATGAAGTGACTTGGGTTGCAGATGACAACCTATACTTTTTGTTAGAACTTACCAAAACATTCATCATCTCTACCTTGCGACTTCCATCCAAGTATAAGATTAGTACTAGCTAGGTGCATTTTACAGTTTCACCATGCAGATGTTAATTTTCCATCCTCTCAGAACATTTACAGCCTGCATTTTCCTCCATTTTCAATTGCATTTTGTAATGGAACAATGTTAAGAAATATTCAGAAAATTGTGTACTTATACCAAGTTTACATTTGATATCGTATCCAAGCTACAGTCTGTGAATTTCATTTACTATTGATAATTTCACCCATTCTTTAGTCCAATCAAAACATCTTGCACTATTTTAACTGAAAAACTCCAGGTCAAGCTGTATATTGTCATGTACGCATATCATTATTACACGTTGTCACATACACTAATAGCTTAAAACAGACTGCCTCCAGCTCCAGTGCATACTTTTTCAGTAACTATCTTGGTTATGTCTTGATATGCCATGACACAGTAATGTTCCACCACCTATGGGTAAGCAAAACATTTCTAACTCCCTTTTACATAATGCTCTCATTTCCAGCCTTGTTGCACTGGAAATGAGACACACTTACAACAGTACATTGAAAAATATACAACACTTCATGACGCCAATCAACTCCTTCTATATATCACTCATTCAGCTACATCACAATTCTCAGATAGAAGGGTTCACCTTTTGAAAATGCTTGGGTTATAGGATTTTTATCGTTTTTTTCATGGATATCTCTTATAGTGAAACTGTTTGATAGCTGAGAAAGTACGATTTACAAAGACCTTTTCGTCCAGTTGATCTTAAAATCAATAAACTGTCCTAGCTTAGTAAGAGAGTGGTAATCACACTAGCTGTGCATACATTGTACCTTACAATATCACTCAATAACACAAAAAGCAAGAAATGCTATTTCCTTTCAATTACTGGTTTCTCAAACAAATGGTTATCCTAGCTGCGCACTAATCAAGTGCTTTCATACAATATAGTACATATATTGTATCTTACAATGCCAGTGATAGCTCAGAAAACAGGGAATACCACTTCCTTTCAGCCATATGACCATTCCAGCAGTGCATTGATTAGATTTAATCTCAGTCACATTGACTGACTTTCAGAGCTGTCTCTCGCCTCTAGATCCAACACATTCTGAGCTGGCTCATCCTGAATGACTAGATAAGTACTTTAAGCTCTTTCTACTTATCTTCTGGGTCAGAGTGGGATAAAACAGTGATCTGGATCCCCTCTATCTCATCAATCTCCTCCTCTTATTTTAGTTTAAAACAGTTCACTAAAAGTTTGTCAGCAACATATAGATGCAGCTGGTTGATATGTGCTATGTGCTTTCCCATGCATCTCTTGACTGCTGTAATTCATACGTTGATGGAATAGTTAATCAGAGCACAAGATGAGGTCCTGGTGAGTTGAAGTTGAGTGGCTTCTATGTTTCTGTAATGTATCAAAGCCACACCCAGTCTTCTCTGTGTTACATTCGTTTCTTCATTGTCTCATCATAGCATCTTTTCTGTCTTATGGCACTTCTTAACTGTTGATGTGCAAACTCGCGCACATCAATTAATGCAGACTTTAACCAATCCACATATTTCTATAGACACTTTGGGAGAACCATTCATCATGTCTATAGAGAGCAAGACTTTCTACTTGAATATGAGCATGTTTAGCAAAGAACCTGTTAAGATCTTCAGATACATGATATGCCACCATGATGTACAGTGAGCTCAGTTCAGTTGGGGTTAACTAACTTAGCAAGCATATGCTTGATGGTTTGTATTAATTTCTCTACTAAGCCACCAGAATGGAAATAATAAAGCAGAGTGTATTGCTTTACAACATCCAACACTTTACAGGACTCACTGAGCAACTGGCTATTAAAGCTAGATCCGTCATTAGGTGTTCCAAATCATGCTATCTAGTACTCAGATAATACATCAGCCACAGACTATGGCATTAAATGACCAATGGATACACCTTGGCTCACTTCATGAAGTAGATGATGGACATGAGAATATACAGGTAATCTCTTTCCATAGCTGGGAGTGTACCAGTAATAAACAGGGCTTTTCTCTGTAAGAGTGAACCAACATCTATCTGCTGGAGCGTACCGTATTTAGGGTGACTCTTTCTGTGAGTGGCATACATCATCGAATGTTGAAACCAGCACTGAATGTATTGACTAGGATGTGGACAACAGAACCACCATTCAATTGTAGCCAACTTCAGATAACATATTGGTACCTTCCAGTCTTTGTATTATGCAAAGTCTAGAGAATATCATACCATAAAATTCTGCATATAGTAGTACAGGCTGAAAATCATGGCTTGGTGTTTGGTAAATGGTACAGCACACCTTTCTGCAATTGTAAATGCTTGTATGTGCTTCATGTTGTGCACAACCCTGATATGTTCCTCATTCTGAGCTTGTTGTATATACTTTCCTGCATGGCAAGAAGCACTCTTGCTAGATTTAGGTCCTCCACTTCCTCTTCTCAGAGCTCCCAAAGCATTAATCATGGAATCTACCTGTTAGAAAAATCTCCTATAGTATGTCTTGCCATCACTTTGGAAGAAGTGATTTCAACCCTCAAATGGTAACCAGGAACTAGGAAATCAATGAACAGAAAATGTCTCCATTATGGTGAGACAATCCATTCATGTTTCCCTGTTATTAGCCCAGGTGATATTATATGCCTAGGTCATACTCCTGCAAGGCTATTATCTAGCATGCTATCACTACTTCCACATTTTAAAGTTTTAACCATTTCAGCAATGTATGATGAACTTTAATAGTGAAGTTCTAACCATACATGTAATATCAATAGTGTTCTATGAAAGCTAGAATTGCCCTATTGTACAGTATGTGTGTTCAGGAGACATAAGTGTACAACTGGCTTATGCCAATACATTTTTTAATCCATCCTTCAACTGCCATGACACTGCTGCAATTACACTATCACTGTTATTGGTGTTTATCTAAAACTTCACAGTCCTATCATGGATGCACTACTCTCTTTTATCTGCTGGAATACCATTTTAATATTCTCAGCCACAGACTTGATCAAAACAACAAGACATTGTCAACATAAATCGGGCACTTCTCCCAGCCCTTTCAGAGTGAGCTTATTAGCCTCCTCCCAAAAGTGCCAGGTGTATTATACAGGCTAAACAATATAATACAAAAACTCATACAAGCTATTTTTCAAGCTGACAATAATATTAGGCCCAATATTGCCATCCAATTTGATTTAACAGTAACAGGATGCCAGGTCTAAAGCATTGAGCCTTTGAGTATTTGCTAATTCATCTAGCCATTCATCTGTTCACAGTGATGGAAAGGTGTTGTCTATGTGAGAAAACATGTTTACATGTGTAAAATCAATGCAGAATCTGTGCATACCTCCCATCTTCTTGACAATAGCTAGTAGAGTCTGTCAAGCATTCTCCTAAGGCTGTATGATCCCCTCCTTTAACATATATATATATACGATTCTGTGTGACTGTTATGTGACCTCACTGACCATCTGATCCCACGAACACATTGACATGTTCAGGCAACAAATCACTGAGTTCCTGCTGCTGTTGTAAGTCTAGATTGTATACACGATTCTCAACTAGCATCTCAGATCTTGCTTTTGGACATGGGGTGGCAGATAAAACCCTAACATTATCAGCATCCTCAATTATTTTCATTTCACTCACCATGCTGATTTCCATTCATAATTGTACCAACACAAGGAATTCATCACTTCAATGGATGATTGCCCAAGCTAATAGTGCTCATTTTCTGGATAGGAAATATAATTTTATACAAGGGCTCAATAACTACATTAAATGTCACCAACACCTACAGCAAACCATAGGCTAATATTTGTGTACATGGGGAAACTGTGAATTTCTCTGCTACATACACTCCAACAGTACACTTTTTCTTGCTGTGTCCAGTTTGATTGATAATGATAATTCTCCCATAGAACACCAGTTTACCTGTTGCACAGGTGAAATTGACTGATACGCTTCACATTATTCACATCCCAGTGATGTTAATTTCAGAATTGAGGTCAGTAATGACTACCTTAATTCTGTGAGCATCACCTTCTCATTCATGTTAAATTTATACCCATTTGCCAGAACAATGTTTGTGCCAACTGTCTAAGTTGTGTTTTTGTCTACCTTGCTGTTCAGAAAAGTACAAACAATTCACCTGAAAGGGACACAACGCTCCATAGGCAAAGCAAAGGATGACATATGGGTGGAGAGATAGCTCTTCCCATTCATTTGATACCAATGTTATAGCATTGCAGAACCAAGACATATAGGTTTCTATCTCTCTTGCAACAGGCTTAAACTTACCCCTTTATACTGCAACTTGATAGAAACTGCTATAGTAAGAGTGAAAATATCTTTCACAACCAGGTAGTGTTTCATTATATCACTGGGTACCACTTCCACAAACTTCTCACTAACAATTTCTTCCAGATCCACTGAAGCCATTGTATGTTTTCTGCCTAGACAGCCAAATTCTCTATGATGCCCCTCCTCCAAGCCTTGAACTCACATTGATGAACTGCATGATTTATAACTGGATTGAACCTTTATCTCAACAAAGCAATGATTATTTTGCACTCAAAAACTTACATTACATCCAAGTGTTTGATAAAATCTAGGGCTGAGCTATCTTGAGTCAAGATGAGGCATTGCACAGCCTGCTCTTGAGACCAGCCATTCCAAGCAGTTACCTGTCTGAGAAGCTTCAAGAAATGGTCCAAATCTTTCATTACCACACTCTAGAATGCCAGGGAAGTGATTTATGCTCCACTCACAGGAACCTGTTTAGTGGCTATAATATTTCACTCATGATACCTTGGCCTTCATTTCACTGAGTAGTTGAATCCTGGTCCAGGGTGGCAGAACAATGAGTTTCCTTCAGTACTTTGTCTACTGGCTTTACACAACCACAGGCCATGGCTACGTTAAAAGTATACTTCCTGGTTTGACTGCCCCATGGTTCACCTACTTCATCATTTTGTGCCTACCATCTCACCTTCCGGTGAAATAGCACCTGTTGGTAGTTTTCATCCACTAATGACACCTCCAGTTTATCTTTGGTATTCTTAGATTACTTCAACCGGAACTGGAGTTGGATTATTCTGGTAAGAGCATGAAAGTGCAATGTCAAGGAAAGGACTTTTACTAGACTTGACAACTCTCTCAAACACCTATCTCTCACCAGTGACAAATTCTTCCTCTTAGTTGTATGTCCTTTGGGTTATGGAAAATGTCGCTTACATGACAACAAAGCCTTATTAAACTTAATAACACAATAGAAGGAGAAAAAGCAAAATGCAATTCAGGAGGAAAAACTCCATAATAAGATATACTGTCATCACAGCGTCAAAATTTTCATTTTCCTATTCACTGTATAATATATTCAGGTCAAACTGTTTATCCTCAGAGCAATGGGAGAGGTCTGCTGAATAACAACAGATTCAACAAGGTATATTCAACAGAATAGTTCTAACTTTTTCTGAATAGCTAAGTTTATGAGAATGAAATAAAGACTGGACGCAATGTAAAATACAAATGAATGACCCTTATTAAATAAGAAAAAAAAAACAGTGCGCCTTTATGTGAAAACTGCACACATTCACAGAATAACTGATTACTTTGAAAAATACTATATTAAGATAAGAAGGTAGGAAATGCATAATATATTTGCAAATCAACCAACACAAAAATACTGTTGCGTCATCGAGGTCACGTGACTGGTGTGGCGCCCTCTATTTTCTAGAACTATCTTG